>NW_028249152.1:0-263702 GCF_964263255.1 Lissotriton vulgaris
TTTGAATGATGTCTGTATAAATTCATTCTTATATCATTCACATTAGCTTTCCCCTGCTTAAAGGCCTCAACTAATTGTTGTTCCTCTAATAATATGTTAGAGGTAGTTGCCTTTATATCTCTCTTAGTTTCCGCGTTCTGTCTGAATATATACTGTTGGACGAAGCCCCTTATGCTACATTTACACGCATCCCACACTATATTAATAATTGCAGAATTAGTATTCAGTTCAATGAATTCTCTGATATGTTTTTGTACTTTCGGGACAAATTGAAGATCTGTAAATAAGTATCTGGGAAATGTAATATGTCGAGCCATTCACTTGTGATCCGTAATATCAAATTCTAACAATATAGGATTGTGGTCTGATGTAACTCTCGGGCAAAGTTCTATTTTACATTTGTCCAAATTTCGGTCAGCTGCCCACACCATATCAATTCGGGAACACACTTTATGAGGTGCTGAATAGTACATTTACCCAGCAGTGCTAGGATGTTTGAAACGCCAGACATCTCTCAAATTATGTAGCCTACCGAGTTCTATATTAAAAGCTCTAACTTTAAGCATCCTAGTTGAGGTACCTTGCCTTGTAGAGTCTACCCTATATTCCATCACACAATTAAAATCCCCCATAACCATTAATTCCCCCTCCCAATCCAATAATTCTATATTTAGTTGTTCATACAGCTTAGGTTCATCTGTGTTAGGCCCATACACCAGACAAAATACATATTTCATGTGTCTAATTTGCCCCTGAGCGATTGCCGCCCTCCCCCCGAGTATCAGATGCAGTTCTAATAATTTCCATCATGAATTGTTTATGTTTTAAAATAGCTACCCCCCGAATAGATGCCCCTAGAGTTGAGCAAACAACTAACTTGTAACCCATCTGGGTCAGGAGCTTCCTATCTTGATACCCGATATGGGTTTCTGAAAGTAGTGCCAAGTGTGGTTTATACATGCTCTGTTCTTCCTGTACAAGTCTCCTCTTCTGTTTACTATTGAGACC
Source organism: Lissotriton vulgaris (assembly GCF_964263255.1). NCBI lineage: Eukaryota > Metazoa > Chordata > Amphibia > Caudata > Salamandridae > Lissotriton > Lissotriton vulgaris. The sequence continues at coordinate 1,009 of NW_028249152.1, forward strand.
AGCTACATTCCATATCATAATCTAATCAAAGACATATCTTATCATCACTAATTTAGCTCTCCTATGTACAAAAAGTTTATCAAAAAAAATATCTGATTTTTGTTGCAGTGTACCATTATTTCTTCTTGCAATAAAGTCTTTTTAAGCCCACTCCTACTCAAAACCCCCCATTTACCTACCCGGAGGCCTCCCTCTATTTTCTGCTGCTGCTGGAGGGGCAGCCATCCAGAGAGGATTCCCCAGGAACCCCAACCCTCCGTATTATACTCATACGCAAAGATCAGTAACCACGAAAAGAAAAAAGGAGAAAGACCAATCAAATTAAACTTAATTTCTTACGTTTTTGAACCCATTTTTGCAAGACATTGCTCAGCTTCTTTTAAATCATTTTAAAAATATGTATGCCCGGTTTTTATGACTTTGAGGCGAGCAGGTTCCTGAAGATAAGCATTTGCCCCCAAAGACTTAAAGGGGTCAATCAATTTACGTAACCCCCATCTCTTATCCATGGTAACCTTACTCAGGTCAGATTTTACAAAAAAGGTTAGATTATCAATTGTCACAGGATTGTTCGGTCTAGCTTTAATTGAAACTGCTTGTCTTAGCAGATAGTTGCCAAAGTAAATCAGCAAAGGCCTTGGGTATTTACTCTCCTTATTTCTGGAGATCATGGGCAATCTATGTACTTGCTGGAGTTAAGAGTCCCAGTCCCAGTCATATAAGTCCGGGAATGCCCTTTGGAGTAGTTTGACCAAATAGGCCCTAGCATCGGAACCTTCGGGTATCCCAAAAAGTCTCAGGTTCTGCCGTCTCTGTCTATTTTCAAGGTCTTCCACTTTGTTCTGTAGGGCCCCGATGTCGTTGTTGTGCTGACCTGTTGAAACCATAGTGGTCGCCAAAGTTTCCTCTACTTCGACCACCCTTTGTTGTAGCTCTTCTATATCCTTTGTTACGCCGTTCAGTTTATTTGTTACTTCATGCAAACAGCTATGTATTTTACTGTTATCCTCCCTTAACTGTAGAAAGTGTTCTTGAACCTCTTGACGGTGTACCATTAGGGTTCTAAAAATTATATCCAAGGTTTAATCGTTGGTAGAATCATTGGTAGAAGAAGAGAGAGGGTTAAGGGGTGCAGTGGACACATCAAATACCACTGGTGCCATAGATATAGCCTCACCATGGGGGGAGGTAGGTAAAGAAGATTTCTCTTTCTGGCGAGGTGTGTTATCAGCAGTAGAAAATATAAGAGCTGGGGGGGTAACAGGAGTGATAGCAATTGAGGACGCCACCATTGAGTCTAATTCAGAGTCAAATAGCCCCCCGTTATTCAGCGTTATATTCTGAGGGTTCTGAAAGGTTTGAACATTTTTAGAGTGATCCCCCGTTAAGCTCAGCGGCAGATACTTAACACCCCTTTTGACTTGAATCCACTTGCGAAGCGGACTCTGGTCTTTGATTTGTTTCCCTCCGGTGAGGGTTGGTATTAATGTTGTGAGTAAAAGTGAAGGATTTATATTCCCCCCCCCTCTTTCTTTGCTTTACTTTTTGCCTTCCCCCTTTTTCTTGAGCCCAAGGATTTACTCCCCTTTGTTTGCAGACCATTATATTCTGTATCCTCCTCTGCATCCTCTGCATCTCCTCCCTCCACATACTCCTCATATTCGTCGTTGGAGTTGTTCTCTTGTATAATCGCCAATATCTCGCTACAACTATCTATTCTCTCGTCAACCGCAGTCATATCATGTACCTGTAAAGCTTGAGGAGGAGCTAACGTAGCTGCGGGGATGCTACATTACAGACAGACTTTACAGTGTCTATTGTAAAAAGTCCCTCTAAGTTAAGTTCATCAGCCAGCACCAGATTCACAACCGTAAAATCTTCCACAAGCGGAACATTTAGCTTCTCTTTACTCACATTAGCTGCGTTAGCTGCATTGATCGCTGGAGAGTTATTAATATCCAACTCCCCCCCTGCCTTTACAGTGACGTCGATATTGCTGGCTCCCTGTACACCCGCCTTGTTAATGGCTTTGTTAATATTAGAACTATTAGGTTTATCATCAAGCAAGTCTTCGTCAACATCTTTATCTTTGTCTTTATTTTTAGAGATTAACACAATGGATTAATCTTTTAGCATATTTGGGGGAGGGTGAGTTGCTTGCGGCTTACCAACTTGTTTCTCCGTATTGCCAGTTTTCTCCAAGACATTCAAGTTGGAGCGCGGTATACTTGCCACCACTGCTGGGGATATTGGTTTGAATGTCAGTGCACCCCCTTCTTCGGCTCCTGCGCAAGCTCCTTCCTTCAGAGGTGTGCCTCTGGTCGTTCTGTTCTGTCTCGGCGCATTCTTAGGTGCCATTGCCATTGCCATTGCGCTACTGCACTTCCTTCTTGCTTCGCGACAGTGTTCCCTCTCGTGCTCCTAACGTATTTGCCAGAGCCCGAGCCAAAAGCCAAAAGCCTGCAAGAGACCAGCCTCAGCTGGTCAATCACTGTCCATACACCTGTGTACACACCAAAACAAACGGCGTTACCGGCTAACAACCAATTCACTGCAGCTGCTGTTGCCGTCCTCTTTCCTCCAGCCCTCTGCGTCCCCTCTTCTCCACGCCTTTTCACAAGCCTAGAGCCTCGAGCCTCAAACCGGCTCCTGGCTACAGCACAACCTACACACTGCAGGTGCGTTCCGCTTTAAAATCTTGAGAACCACCACAGCGGTAAATGTAATAGCCACCTCTGTAACTTGAGGCACCTTTGTGTATCTTTGTGTAGCTTTGTGGCACCTTAAGAAATTTCTCCGTAAGATAGCAGGAGGCAGTCAATCATGCCATCCATGCTTTTAAACACCAAAGAAATGCTTCACGGCTTCGCTTCCCTGTCGCTTCCTGCCGGCGCTTTTCCTGCTGACGTTACTGGCATTACCGGCTCCCAGCCAGCTCTCCGTAGCTGCTGCCACCTTCCCACTTTCCTCCAATCACACTTTTTCCAAGCCTCAAGTCTCAAGCCAGCTCCAACTCCGGCTCCGGCTCCAACACAACAAAACCTCCAATACCGCAGATACGTTCTGCTCAAAATCTCAAAGTCACCACAGCGGCAATTGTAGCACGCTGACTTTATACCTTGTAGCGCTTTTGTAGTACTTTGTGGCACCTTCTCTGCAAACCTTTCTCAGCAGAAAAGCATCAAGCTGTAGTTACGATTATTGCGGTTAAGTGTGGCTCACTGGTTAGAGCAGGCAGACCCTGAAGCAGAGGTCAGACCCAGGACCAGGGTTCGATTCCCGATGCGGCAGGGTGTTGAGCTCAAATGTCCACGGACTCGATAATTCTCGCTTCGGTGCCTGACCTAATCATGGGTTCACACTCTGCAACTCTGGGCATTAAGCTTGCTTAATCTCCACAACGGCCCCCCTGCGGCGGGATGCCTGGCTTTCACCTTGGGGATGCCCTGTAGGGGCTATCTCACAGGGAAAAACCAGGACGGGTTCCCAAGGCAAGCGCGGAGATACCCCTTCGGGGGTCGATTCTGGCGCTATATAAGAAATGTAATAATAATAATAATAATAATAATTCTCGGCATTCAATCGCCAGTAACCTCTAGTTTTGGGAGTTCCTGCTGGAGCGTCCTCTCCGTGGCGTCTTCAATCCGCCATCTTGCTGCCGCCACGTCACAACAATCTTTCACTTCTCCAAGCCAAAATACACCGTCCATCATTACTAAATACTAAGCAATACTAAACATATAATGATGCATGTGTTTTCCAGCCCACCCCAAAATACATAGTTAGCATTTGAAATGGTATATACATGAAAAATGAGTATAATACTGTACGCTTTTAGTAAGCAGTGGTGTCATTCAGATAATGCATATTTTGTACATTTAGAATGTTGACTGAATGAATCATGAAATTTACATTTATGAAATGGCTCTTAATACAGAAGAGAAGGTCGAGACCATTTCATCACATATTCATACAAGACTGTACATGTGCTAGAGGCTAAGTCAAAATATTGTCTCTAGAGATTTTAAAATTAGAAATCTTGTTCTCTAAGAATAGTTCTACTTTAAGCAGAGCATCATGTGCCAAAAAAAAGGTAAATATTTTGGGAACTAGGGAAAAATAATTTTGTTTCTGGGGAAAAAAATAGTTCCAATGTTTTTTAGTAGTTCTGTTTATCAAAACTGAAGGCCGATTCAGGGAACGCTGTATGCTTGCTATTTCAAAAGTTATTCTCATTGTTAGGAGAGAACATTAATTCAGATAGGCTGGTAAAAAATGTGTCTACCACAGTAGGTGAAAGTTGGGCCAGGTCTGAAAAAGTAGATATAGTGCATATGTGCGAAGCATTGCCATCATCAGTGTTCAGATCAGATATGGTCACGGAAGGTTGAACCTGTGTGCCGCTTTCATCTCGTACCTCACCGCCACCTAATCGTAATAGTGAGGTCTCAACAAATGCCGTCATCAGAATGGGTAGCCGCTGGGGACAACACGTTGCATGAGCCGTTACCGAACCAAGCAAAGCATCGACATCCATAAGTACTGCTGATGGAAGTGTGAGACAGACGTCTAACACGCATTCTTCTCCGCAAAGCAGGCATCGTAGAACAGGTAAGATGCAATCTTGCCAGATTGGTCTGAATGAAAGAAACCAGGTAGTATTCAGATCTCTTAACCGAGCCAAGCCGAGGACTTTAGTGATCCGTTCTCGGTATTGTATTGCTAGGATCGTGTCTTCCATTGTAGCCTGAGTTTTGTCTGTGACTTGACTTGCCATATCGGAGCAGAAGGAACAAAAATAAGATTCCTGCTACGAGTCACAAGATGAGAGGTAGGCCGGCGAACACAGAATGCACGAAATTCGGGAAGATGCCAAGAACTGCTTCAAAGGGTGCTAACAGTCCCGAAAAAATTGTATTAAATACATGTGCGATGCCTCTGGTATCTGGCATGTTTAAGATTTGACTTAACATTTCTACGAAATGTACGGGGCAATTTGCTGATAATAATGCATGTATCTCTGCTGCTGTCTTTGCAACTTTCTGATCATACGTTTCTCTAGACGAGGTTAAAGGCAGAGTTGTTTGTAAAAGAATAGACATCATTCTGCTTAAAGTATCAATTCGAATATAAGTGTTATTCAAAGAAGGCCATATTGCCGCCTCCATGTCTGGTTTGCTGTTTGGATACAATACTTGCATACAACAAGTGACCATGGTAGTAACGCTCACGAGATAGGCTTTTCCTGGCACCATGCCACAACAGCTGTATTCACTTATTAGAACGTAGCTGCCGTTGGAAAGCTGTCTGAAAAAAGGCTCTATCTGTGTAGCAGGGGTGCCGTGCAGGTGACATGAAAGGTTATTTGATGAACCTTCGCAGGCTCCATGCAAGTTAATTCCTTGACACAGAAGTGTACCGCTTAGTGATTTTTTACAGTTGTTACCACTAAGAAATACCTCTTTCTTGCCCCCACTCCAACATCTATGTGTATAAGGCAAATTCCAGGTTGACTTGAAGTATCCTTTACCCAACCTTTCATACAGGCCTGCTGGTATATACTTATGGCAGTATCGAAACTGAAAAGTTGTTATCGGGATTGTAATGGTGCCATGAATTATCCACTCAATGACTGGTCGTTCTGACATTGCCAAGGTAATTTTTCGAGTTTTTCAATGCTCAGCACCGTATAGTCTGCCCCTCTTTGTGCCAAAGAGATTTGTCTATCAGTCAGGTTATAGATAGAAAATAATGACGTTGTGTTGATTGGACGCCATGGCACGTTGCCTGAACGCAAATTTTGTAACGTCCAGCCTAACTGTACAATAGAACGTAATTTAGACTGGCCATGTTGTAACATTAGCATATTCTGTTCTATTATATCAATAGCAGATGATACAGCTGTTCGACGTGCCGAGCGACTCACCGGTATGTGGGTTTAGGTACCGATAGGCAGTATCACCGCGTTGCTAAGATACTTATCTCCCAGCGCAGGTCCCACGAGAACAGACTGTGGGGACCAGCAGTAAGAGACTGAGGGGTGGATTCCCACGCAGGACACCTACCTGCCTCGGTCTTTGACCCCTCAGGTTGTATATTATACACTCCCTAGCCTGTCCCGGGCTGATTATGAGTTTATGAGCACAACCAAGGTCCTGAAGAATTGCCGATAGGGCATGAAACATGTCAGGCGAGGGTTGAACGAGACCAATCTACTTAGTTTTTGAGTCCCGGTACCCCTCCCTTTACCAATTTTAACAAGGTAGTTAGCCACATGAATAAAGGTATCTTAGTGGACTATACTAACCTTTTTTAATACACACACCCCTTCACGCTCACTACCTCACTTACTTAAGCCCCTCACACACACTCGATCTACGGCCAGGAACAAAAGAACTCCACAAAAGCGTAGCACTTTGTGCTACCCGTCAGGCATTGCAGCGCCGGCCTGACGCAGGAGCAGGAAGCCGATGATGAGACGAGACAACCTCCTGGCAAAATGACAGTAGTCATGAAGCTAGTAAGTTGTGTGAGGCATCCTTAGTTCCGACAAGGGAAAATCTTTTCCCTGACAATTTGACACATATTCACTCAGAGAGAGAGAGAGACCATTTAGTCACACTAATTCTATTTTTTTGGGGAACTTTGTACGTCTTTTAGTTTCCGTGTTGTAAAATTAGCATATCCTGTTCTATTATATCAATAGCAGATGATACAATGCTGTCCAGTGACTAAATTCTGGAGGACAGAGTCGTTAACCCATTGTCCACTACAGAAAGTGATTTATCCAAATTAATACGATCAATTTCTCGTATTTTTTCTGCAGTTTCAATTTGTGTTATTTTTTAAGCTTCATTGTAAGCTGCGTATATACCGGCATATATGAAACGTTTTTGACGCTGTTTGCGAGGTCCCAGTAGGAAATCTCGCAAGTCAGCACCTTCTTTAAGTAAAGTTAAGTGTTGCTTAATTTCGGGTAGGGTGGCTTTCTGTAGCCATTCGAGGCATAGTTTTCCTACACTATATGTTGTAATTATCCCTAGATATTGTCTCTGGGAATATCTTGGGTCTGGCCTATTCTGTTTGAACCCCTGTACTTTGTTCAGGAATCTATCTTAACAGTCATTAGTGTCTGTGGGCCAGATCAACCATTTGTTCCAATCAGGATTTGTTCAATTTTGTTTTAAAATATGGGATACGTCTAACCCTCCATCTGTAGTGTAATTTCTATCAGGCATAGGCTTTGGTATAGACGGGTTGTTTAAATTGTTTATCTTGGCTAGACCAAGACAGGTTGTTTGTTAAATGGTGTCATTCAGGAACATTATTTGTTCTGGGATCATGCAGGCTCTGAATAATGATTCTAAACCTTGTACCTGCCATTCTTTTGTACCCCAGACAGTTTTTGTCTCAATGTTGTTTTTCCAGAATTCAAAACCAAATGTAGACATTTTTTCATAACATTTTTCAGAATAAATCAGTTTAGTGTTTGTCAGCATGTTTTTCATTCCTGTCTTATTCATAATTTTAAAATAAAACGTTTCTGGATTAGTGATATTAAACCCTGAGAAGTATGGGAATTTCTCATAAAATGTTTTCGAACTGCTTTTTGGCGGAGTTGGACAATGTTCCAATTGATTATAACTGACAACATTTCTAGGATTAGCAGATTTATGCAAATAATGATGCCCAAAATGATTAAAGCAATACATTTCTTCATAATTTGATGAACCTTGTAAATAATCATGTTCTGTAAATTTTGCTGACATTTCTAAATCTGACATCATATTATTAATATTTTCATAGTCCCAATCATCGGAGAAAGTACTAGGTGCTACAAAGTCACTTAAAGAAATCTTGAACTGATGTGGATATTTCAAGAGTTCAACCGGGCCATAGACTTCGTAAACAGTATTGTCCCATGATACACCACCAAGGTATAGGAATGGCTGTGATGTTCACTGATGATAGTTCCCTTTTTTCAATGTGAGAGGATCTCTGAGGTTTCAGAACCAAGTTGATGTTCATTGTACTGTATTTTCCATTAATCATTCTTCCCAAGCTTAAAACTAAGATGAGCCAGAGCAGAAGGAAAAGTACACCTAACACAATCCACAGTTCAATCCACTGAGAAATCAAATATGTTACTCCAAGTTGATGAAAGAGTTCTGTAATTTTGTCTTTGAAAGTTTTGTTTGCTGGCTTGTCTTCATGTTCACTTGGATCATCAGAAAAGTCATCGAAATCGATGAAATAGCCAGATGCAATTCTGTCAATTGTTTGAAAGGCATCAGTATTGTTATTAATCTTTGTAGTTGCTTCTTCCTTTTTCATATTGGCATAGTCCGAGGCTACATCATTGTAGACAGGCGTTTCTTGACGAACTGTTGCAATTTAGGTTTCAAGAGACACAAGTTCCATGGCTTTGTTGCATAGTCCTTTTTTATTCACTGCAGGTTTATCGAATGTGATTAGTCTCTCAGTTTGAACCTCTTGGATTGTAGCAAGGTTTGGTCTTCTGCTACTTCTTGGGAGTCCACTGCGCCTACTACATATTATTGGCCACATGGTTGTGGTTTTACCAGGTCGATTGATACAACTCGGTTCCCCTTTTTACCAGCAAGGGGCGGTAGTACTACTGAACTTGTTCCGCTGTTAGCTGCTGCTTTTCTGTAAGAAGGCCCAAGTTCCTTCTTCACCGCGATCTTTTCTCTGACCAGATCCCCAATCTTTGGAATCCAGACAGGTCTTGCTGGGACAGGTGGTTTCTCTTCAGTGGCCGTTGGCTTTAGCTTTGTGTTACTTAGACTTTTTCTTGTTTCATTCAAGTCCTGTAAAAAAGCCAAACGATCTTTGGTATCAAAAGCTTTTTGCTCCACCACTGAAGTCTGACAATCGAGGTCTTCGATTATCATTCTTGTACCAAACAAAAGTTCATACAGGGTGATTCCACCCAGAGAATTTCTTGGCAGATTGTTAAGACTACGTTGGACACTTATTAGATGTTTGACCCACTCATCACCTGAACCTAATACTCTCGCTGTTAAAGATTGCTTTATGTCACAGTTTTTTCTCTCCACTACCGCATTTTCCTCAGGATGGAATGGACTAGAGTACCGCAATGCAATCCCATGCTTGTCATGGCCTCCTTGTAAGCTTGAGAGCTTAACGCAGGACCCTGGTCAGAATGTAGCATGTCAATTCCGTATGTGCCGATAAAGACTCACAAATATTTTATAACAGTTCTGGCATCAGCCGAGCTCTGGGGCCACATCCAAATGAATCTCGTCTTAATATTTATGGGATCGCATTTGTCTGGTCGGACGCCTGCGTGTAGATAGTCTAATGCTGTCTAATAGGGGTGTCTGGGATGGTCTTACTGTGCATTCCCAGCCACCAGTATTTTCATTGCAATTCTATTAGAGATTTCTGGATCTCTTGGTGCCTCACACCCATTCCCATGTGTGCTTCTTGTATCAAGAAGATTCTCCGGTTCGTGTTTGGAATTACTCTATCCCCCATTCCAGGGATTTGAGCAAATGGAACGGAGTTCGCATCAATTATGTATGTATTTTCGAGTGGATAGTTTAGAGGTAACGCCGCATAATTGCCTTCCATTGAGGCTTTTACTGTAAGTAGCGTTTCACCATCTATTTGTTTTTTAGAACGCTTCTTTTTAACTACGGAAGCCGGTTGACCAGCTGCCACCGTGGCTCTGTTAGGCAATGAATTCCCTGCAACGTGAATGCCATAATGTTGAAGACTCTGCGTATGTATCACGTGAGTCTTTTGTAGTTCTTTCTGCAAAAGAACTACCTGTTCCCAAAGCTTTTTATGCTTTATTGTGCAACCTCTTTCATCTCTTTCATCTTTGTAACCATTTTTAATCCAGGTCTGCATGGAATTATTACAAGATTTGACGCAGTAATGCGAATCGCACACTATTAGTGTGGGAATTCGCTATCTGCATTTTCAAGCGCCATCTTCAAAGTTCATAGTTCAGCTCGCTGAGCTGTACACTTTACGATTGATTCAGTTTTAGTGATCATTGGTCTGAATTTACCTAAGCGCCAGCGACCTTTAACAATCGCACACGCTGAATTGTAAACTTTTATATCCACAACGTAGTGTTGTGCAAGTCTATCTGCGTATATTACACAGGTGTACTGTTCCAGAGGTAGAATTTCGATCGACAGAGGACATTCTTGTTCATATTTTAGATGTTCTAGCTTTTTCATTCAGGGATCAAATGCGTGTATCACGTCAGTTGTATCAAGAGAATTAACCCATTGTATCCATTTTGGATTTAATGCCATAGCATTTTGAATGCTCAGTCTTGTCACTGCTTCAAGGGCTCATACTGCTGTTAAAACAGATATCCTCTTCCCAAGAACTATGGCTTTTTTTTTGCTACAGCCGTTCGAACCGCATTTAGAATTTTTTCAATAGAACTGAATTTCATTTCAGCTTGTGTGTACAAGTGTGATTTCTAAGCTATTGGTACTGTTTCTCCCTCATTAGAGGTCAGGTATGTAAATCTGCATCTTCCTGGGATGACTCGGATTACTAGGTTGCATTCGTTTGCACGTGTTTGCAGTTTTGTTTTAGTTAACATGTCTGTTTGTAATGACCGTAACATTTCTGTGTGTTTCTGAGTCCAATTAATTGGTTTGAAATCAGGTTTTATGAATTCGTAGAGTGGTTTAACCCTCTCTGCATAATTTAGAATGTAAGTTCTTCCGAAGTTCAGGAAACTTAGAATTGATTGTAAGTTTTTCAGCGTTTTTGGAGCTTGGAGTACTGCACATTTCTCTAAGAAGTTGTCAGATAGGCTTTTGCCTTCACTTGATAATTCATATCCTAAAAATAGGAAAGTCTGGTGGGAAATTTGTGACTTTTTAAAGATAAATTTGTACCTTTCAGATGCTAATCCTAGTATGATGGTGTTCACTCTTTTCAAGTGTGTCTCCAGGTCATTGTCTGTAAGATAGATGTCATCGACATAAGATAATGCCTCATCATCATATATTTGTAGTAACTCTGTTACCCTGGCTGAAAATAATCCTGGGCTATTCTTGAATCCCCGTGGAAGACGTCAAAATTGCTTTTGGGGCCCCATGCTGGAGAAAGCTGTCAAATACCTGCTTTCTGGTGCAATGTTTTGACAGAAAAAAACCATTTGAAATATCTAATGTTGTTTTATAATTTTTGCGCACGATGTTATTCATCATTGCTGCACTGTGTGACTTTTGTACTGCAAATGTTTTGCAACAGGAGTTTAAGTGTCTGTAGTCCAATACTAGACGATATGAATTGTCTGGTTTGGATACAGGAAACAAAGGATTGTTCATTTGTGAGGTGCATGTTTCAATCACCCCCTGGTACTCAAGTTAATCTAAGATCTCCCTGGCTTGTTTTTTAGCTTCTTGCTTAACAGGATACTGCCTTTGTGCAGTAGGTTGATTTTTTAGCTGGATTTTATGGTGAGGAGAATCCTCATCCCATCCTACATGATTTTTATATAATGCAGGGGCTTGGGCTACTGCCCATTTTCTGGCATATGCGTATTTTTTATGAATTGGAATTTGATTTGAGAAGGCAGGCATAATAATTTCTTCAGAACACACAAGAGAGCAGACCAGGTCTAGGGGGTGTGTGCTAGCAGCGGTGACCGTGTGGCACTGTGGTGGATGCGTGAGAACATGATGTTGAAGACAAAGAGCTGTTGCAACTAAAGGCTAAGACAATTCCCATCAGACCACCCATGTGGTGGAGTTTACGTCATGTGGGATTTGCTAGTCTTACCTTCCCAAGTCCGACCATGTAGTGCCGGTGTGGGAATGAATATCAAAAGTATAATCATGATGTGCATCCTAGAGTGATGTGAAAAATGTGCAGTGCCCAAATAATAAACAGAAGGATAAAATGAACTACCCTGACCTCAGAAAACGTTTCATAGAGAAGTCGGGTGTCTAGATTAAAAACACGCCCAGTAGCAGGACTACCTTATGGCGCTGTGCAGTATGGTCTGTAATGTGGTCGACATGTTTCAGCCGTTAGGGCAACTAACCCGGCTTTCTTCAGGACCTATTGATAAAGATTGGCTACTGCAACTGTCAACTAACTATTTGTGTGAAGAGAATGACAATCACAAGAATGTACTAGAAAAGTTACACTTATATAAGGAACTTGTATACTTAAGTGTCCACAGATGGGAAAGAGGTATATCTTCTTCCCAGCTTTGTGTGGGTGATGACCTCACCTCACCCGGCAACCGCTCGGGAGTATGAGGCCCCGCTCTATCCGTCGGTGCCCCGGGAGTAGAACGAGCGGAAGTGGAGGCCTCCACTTCCGTGGGTCTGATGGGTGGTCTGATGGGAATTGTCTTAGCCTTTAGTTGCAACAGCTCTTTGTCTTCAACATCATGTTCTCACGCATCCACCACAGTGCCACACGGTCACCGCTGCTAGCACACACCCCCTAGACCTGGTCTGCTCTCTTGTGTGTTCTGTAACTTGCTGTAGGGGAGTGAGCAGACAGGTCATTAAATATTCCCCTTGACCCTCCACACACCCTTTTTGTTTCTCAATAATAATTTCTTCGCCATGTGGCAACTCCCTGACAAACTCTGGTGGCCAGTCTTTCTCTGCTAGAAGCATATCATAGCCTTTAGATAGTTTTTCCCAGAAGAGACCTTTTATTTTCCTAGTTTTGTCCCCCTCTATACGTAATGCTATTTCATATAGTTTATGGGGCACGCTAACTCTGGTGTCTGCAGTTTCCACTTCAATGTATTCATTCGTGACCACTGTCTCCAGAAGATTCATCAGGATCTTGCGAGCTATGGTCACTTCTGCTGCTCTGTCTAGCATTGTTTGAGCCCACTCTCCGTTCTTGAGTTGTGTCCTCAGGATCCTCGGCATGCTTTACTAAAATACTGGCTACCTTCTTTTTGGGAAATTGTAATTTTTTACTTTGATGAGCAGGTTCTTTGTCTTGGGACTTGACGCGCTCTTCTTTATGTTCTGACCGTCTTCTTCTTTCCGATTTCTGTGAGGAAGTCTGAAAAGATCAAGAGGGACGTGTATCAATATATTGATATCTGTCAGGTTTTCTCCAATTATGCCTATTTCTAAGGTTATTTCTTTTTTCAGAGGGCTCCCGTTGTGGAGACTTGCCCCCCCCCCCCCTTCGGGAGATCTATCTCTTCGTTGGGGAGACCTTCCTCTGGTCTGTAAATGTTTTTCTCTTGGAGTGGTTTGCTTATTACCCTCCCACTTCTTCTTTTGAGTTATTAAGTTATTTTTAATGAAAGTCTTTTCAGGATTTTCTGTTAGTTGTGGTTTTAGTGGTTTCCCACCCAAACTATCTCTACCTAATTCTTCATAGGATTTTTCAATTATTCTGGCAAGTTCAAAATGTTCTGCCATATCTGTTTCTTTTAATTTCTGGCGGATTGCCATGGATGCTGCCTCTCCTTTTATGTTGGCTAGTAGTATAGCCGAGACTTGCTTAAAGTCTTTCAGTAATTTAAAGCAGGCTCTGGACCGTATTCATTTTGAATCTGTCTTAGTACATCTGGTATAACCGCCATAGACGGAACACCATGTGTTTTTGTGTAGATTGAGGCAAAGACTGTTCCCCAAGTGTCACAATCCTCCACATGTGGTTCAATCCCCATTGGTAGGCAGATGGTCAGAATTCTGTGTTTTTCGTGAGGGAAATAGTGCCTCTATTTGAGTAATTTTTTGAGCTAACCAGAACAGAATTTGTTCCCGTTTTGCGGATAATTTACCAATGACTGATTGTATGGTCTGTGGTGAAATTTTATTAGTGTTCCCCTGGTGAGGGGTGTGCTGTGGAATTTTTATAGTAGGTTGGACTGTTAAAGTCCGCATGACATATTGTACCAATTGTCTACGTATTTTAATTAATTGTTTTAGTTGAACTAAAAGTTCTCTGTCTGACATTTCTTCAATGTCAGGATGTGATGTATAGCTGGCTATAACCGGCCATGTGGCTCCTGGTCTACCTAGTAGACTGAGCCTGGTAATGTGTTTTTGCTGTTTTAGGGTGCTTTTAAACCAGAGCTCATGCTCTTGGTAAGTAAGTGGAATTTCAACTTCCTCAAAAGGGGTGTATTCCTCTGGAGATTCCCCTGCTTTGTAGTAGTGGAACTCGTGTGTTACAGCATTTGCTGCTGGAAAAGTTATCCATGAATAGAATACCTCTGTCGGCCGATATTCATGTGCCTCGACAACATATATGACTGTACCACCTCTTGATGATACTCTTTTTTCTATAAGTTTTCTAGTTAAGGTTTTCCTTACATTTACCGGGATGAGTATTGCATCCGGATGATCTTGTTGGAGACTTGTTTCTTCCGTCAAAAGTTGAGCTGCTAGTCTAGCTCTCTCCCTTTCATCATCACTCTCTGACATTTTGCTGACAGAAAGTTTGCAGAGCAAGTTTCAAGGAAACAAAGATTAGGTGCACAATATTTTGGAACACTGTGAGCCCAATTCACAGAATGAATTTAAGACTCAATCCTAAACTTACCACTATTTTGGAATTCACAGAATGCACTTACTACTTTTGGCATTCACAGAATGAACTTACTACTTTTGGTATTCACAGAAGTTAGGATTTTGTCGTAAGTCTGTCTTAAGTGTGTCTTAAAACAAACAAGACAAAATCCTAACTTCTGTGAATACCAAAAGTAGTAAGTTTATTCTGTGAATGCTAAAAGTAGTAAGTGCATTCTGTGAATACCAAAATAGTAGTAAGTTTAGGATTGAGTCTTAAGTTCATTCTGTGAATCCGGCCCTGTATCCTTCAGCGTTGAATAAACCAAAAACTATTATATAGGAATCTCTTCCTACTAAGTTTTGGTGGATATTAACCTTTTACCCACTCCAGACGTATATTGGAGTTTTTACGGAAAAGGGGTCTGTGTGAAAAGCACGACTGAGCTACTCTAGTATCTAGCGTTAAATTATCTCCTTAGCAAACGTTGGGCGCCATGTAGTGTAGTTCCTATATTCCCAGTAGGCTCTGCACATTGGAATAACATAAACAATAGTTTAGACGTAGGACTGAGGTCGACTAGGTCTCTATTGAATATGTTAGACTTAATTGTGTGTGCCAGCTAACTCAGAGGTCACTAGAAACTTTCTCAAGTAAACAAGAAGGTGTCTAGCTTTCCTGAATAGACAAGAAGGGATTAGCTTCTGACAACCGCATAAACATGAGAACTTTGCTCCCTCCAGAATAAGGAGTATATCCCCAGAGTCGCTGAAACAATAGATAACTATTTTACTCAGTCAATCGTGCATGCTCCGTTTCACCAGAAATGCAGAGAAATAGAGAGACAGGCGTTTTCAATAAAAGGGTTATTTATTGAGCAGTCTTCTTTCTCATGCAAGAGAAATGAATTGCCACAATTTCAATACTTGTCATAAAGTAAAGTGCGTACAGTAAAATGAGCATTATGAAATAATACTGTAAAAGCATTTACACGGTTTCTGAGCCATAAGGTACTTAAAATGAATAAATTACATACAACGATAAAATAATGACTAAACGTACTCAACTGGTGTTTCTAAGATACGCCTACCCCAGTGTACCTAACCTAAGCCTAGTACAGGGAAGGAGTAGATGAGTTACAGGTTTTGCCAAGAATCTGAATCAAGAATTCTCTATGGGTCTAATCAGCTCCGTACCTTGGTTATAGAATGAAGGAGGACTTGTATCTCTTTCTCAGGACTCGATCTCCCAGCAACCCACGAGGGTGTCAGGGAAACACTGGAGCTGGATTTTCTCGGCAGGAGAAAAGACAGCGTCTCTCTCAGTGCGTCAGCAGCGAGGGTCAGCTTCCTTTGGCACTCGCATCAGCAGGGCGTCGGGCAAGTAGATAGCCGATCTGCTCCAAACCACTGTGTTTTGCTTAAGGCAGATGTTGGTATATTTATACCTGGATGGTGCCGAGTTTGACGTAAGGTTGGACATAAGACGTTACTAAGAACTGACAGTTCCTTCAGGACTCCAGGAGTTCTTAGGACAAATCAAAACAGAAGCAGGAGGAATTCCCGGGCTGCTGGAGGCTTGGTTTGTTTAAGAACACGTTGTGCTTTCTAGGAGTCTATGGGAGTAGCCTTGCCGTATTTGGACTGCATTGGCTATGACTTAATATGGATATGATTCTTATGCCTTTATAAGGATATGATTTGTTATAACCACAAAAGGGCATAAATCGGGAATGTCTCAATTAGGGTCCTAGATACATTCACAACAGCAGAACTATGCTTAAATCAATTTCTAGATGCTTAGAACTTAGGACTAAGAGAAAATAGTAGAAGACATTCCTTGGTAGAATAAAACACCATCTTTTCTGCAAAAGAATTGCAAATGCTAGAAATTGCAGTAAGAGTTCTCTAACATTCTTCATGATCAGTTATACAAAGCTCCCTGGTCATTGCATAAGGAATCTAGTTGTGTGGCGCTAGACAAGAGGTTTGGCAAAAATACACTTAATAAGGGAGATCCCTCTTTAAAAGGGAGTTAATTCATATTTTACTTGATAAGGGCACTTTCCCAGATGTCCTTAAAATGGAGCATATCCGGCCACTCCTCAAGAAGCCAAATGCATCTATATTGTTTTAGCAAACTATCATCCTCTCTCATGGGTACATTTTCATGCCAAAATGTTTAAGGATTAGTTTCACCACAGCCTAAAGACTTCACTTCTGACAACCACCTGTTTAGTTTTGGAGGATCTCCCAAGACCACAATCATCAATGATAACCAATTAATCTTTGAGGGGATGAAATATTGCCCAGAAATGACCTCAAAACTGCTGGTCAACCATGGTAATTCTGATTGAACATGGAAATACCCTGCTCAACTGCCTTCTTAAGGCACAAATCGCACTAGTTAAATCTCTTCTTCGCTCTGCCGCCAGGTTGATTATTAATATTAAGATGTTCATGAGGATCACACCTCTTCTTTAATCACTTCATAAACTCCCAAGACTGCATATCTGAACTATAAAGTAACTTTTCCACTTGCATCTTACAAAAACTTGACCTCTATTAAGTAAACAAAGCCTTATGAAGTACGGGTCGGATGTACAAACATTAGGAATATCGATTCTCTAATTGCTGACCAGAATTCGGTCGCAAAATAGTAATACATACCATACCAGTTTGGTACTTGGAAGGGACACCCTAAAAACGCCCCTTCCAAATACCGAATTGGTAACAGAATCACATTTTGCACATTTGAAAAAGCATTTTTCTGGTCACAAATGTCCCCAATCTGCAAATCGGGCTGTTCCAGACTGGAAAAATGCTTTGCACATCTGGCCCTATGTTTCTTCTCTGGCTCAAACTTCCATGTATCAGAAAAATATTAACGCTTAAAAGATTCTTTTCCGGCAATTCCTCAGACTAAATCTCTACTCCTGTTTTTCCTCAAAAAACATTTCTCTACTAAAGTATAACTCGCTCCATTAATAGTGTTTCCACTATCTTACACATTCAACACCTTTTTCTCCCCTTCTTAGGCATCTATGTGTTTAATGTGGTATTGTACAAATATCCTCAACTCACAAACTCAGGATTTCCCCTGAAATTTATCATTGGTCTTCATATGTGTACTGTGCATTTTCGTGCTGTGCCAAATTATATTTATACTTCTAAAAATGTATTATGCTTATTGCTATCTTGATCATCTTGTTCAGCTATCTAGCACTCCAGTTGATGTTTTGTAGTGCAATGTCAAAAACATTGTATAAAACTAATATGTATGTGGATTTATTTTCGGTTATCAGGCACTGTAACTCAAAATCAGGGTGCAAGCCCAACAGTAGGTAAGCAGTGTTGGGGTGGATCTTATGGGTACTAAACAATTGCTTTTGATTTAAAAAGCTTGTTTCTTAATCATGGAATATAGTGTGTCTGCATTTTGTTTAAAATAACTCTCCCACTTACAAAAACATGACCTCTATTCAGTTAACAGAGCCTTGACATTTACTGGTCAGATGTACATTCTCTCCGAATTGCAATTAGGAAATTGATATTCCTAATGTATGAAACTCCTTGAGTTTCATTTAGGGATTTCTTGTTAGTCGCAAGTTTACCTACCCCATGAATATTAATGAGGTAGGTTACTTTTTGCGACCCATCATCAATCACAGACATCATAAAGATGGTGGCCTGCTGAGGGCATCAGACCACAATGTTTGTGATTGCTGTTTAACAGATCAGTCTTTTTTACAATGCAGTCCGTTTTCGGTAAATAAAAACTGGATGCATTTAAAAAGAAACAAATGAAACCCTGAAGTTGCTTTGTACAATAGTAGGCAGTGGTCTGTGGAACCACCTCCTGCTCTTAAAAAATATTTTCATTTACATTCTCAAAGGAAAAGGGGTTCTCAAGGGACCCCATTTCTATGCAAATGGCTTACCACCAGTTTTAAACTAGTGGTAGAGTATTACTATTTAGCGACCGATATTCAGTCGCAAAACAGTAATACATACCATACCAATTTGGTATTTGGAAGGGATGCCATTGACACGCCCCTTACAAATACCGAATTACAAATGCAAAATGCAATTCTGTAACAAGTTACTGAATCGCATTTAGCATTTTGTTAATTTGAAATGCATTTTTCTTGTCAAAATGTTCCCCATTCTGCAAATTGGGCTGTTAGCGACCGGAAAAGTGCTTTGTACATATAGCCCTACATTTCTTCTCAGGCTCAAACTGCCATGTTTCAGGAAAACATTAACATTCAAAAGATCCTTTTCAGGTAATTCCTCAGACTTCATGTCTACACCTGCCTTACCTCAAAAAACAAAGGTATTTCTAGATCCACTTACAGTGTTTCTACTCTTTCACACATTCAACACCATATTCCTTCTCTTTTTAGGCATCTATAGGGCTGATTATGATGTCGTCCAGAAAGCATTCCAACCCAATCAATTCTGGAATGCTTTTCGGATGACTCAGATCATGGGATTCGGTTGCATCCGGATGCTTACGGTAACGATTCGGTCGGATTCTTATTGACTTTAATGGGAGCCTGTGTTCCAAATGAGAACGCACACTCCCATTGAAGAACGGGATGTCTTGGGAAAATCATGCATCCTGTGGCAGGCATTCTATGGTCCTGCCACACTGTACGTGGTTGGAAAGGGGAGACCCATGGGTATCCCCACGGGCCCCATTCGGAAGGCCCCGGGTGAAGTGGTCCTGCTCTGGGCCACCACAGACAGATGCCGAAAGCCTTTTCATTCCGGGAAAACCGAATTGGAACGGTTGTCCGAATCTGTCATCATAATTGCTCACTCAGAAACCATGTCCATGGAGCTGTACAAATCGTCTCTGCAAGGCTCGACCTGAACGAACGCCTTTTGGAACCGTTTCTGTCAGCCCTAACGGTTTCCGGACATCGTAATTGATCATTTGTAACTGTGTATGATTTGGTCAGAAACAAGGGCTCCATGTCGGATTCGGCAAACCTGATTCCGATATGGAGCCCTTCCGAACGGGATCGCAATTGACCCCTATGTGTTTAATGTGGTATTGTGCAAATACCCTCAAGTCATAAACTCAGGATTTTCACTGGCATTTATCATTTGTCTTCATCTTCATATGTGTACTGTGTATTTTCATGCTGTGTCTCATTATGTATGTACTTCTAACAATGTGTTAAGCTTCTTGCTCTCTTGATCATCTTATACAGTTCTTTGGAACTCCAGTTGCATTTTGCAGTGCAATGTCAAAAACATTAAAAAAAACTAATAGGTATGTGCATTTATTTTCTGTTTTCAGGCATTGTAACACCTCCAAATCAGGATGCAAGTCCAACAGCAGGTAAGCATTGTTGGGGTGGATCTTATGGATAGTAAACAATTGCTTTGGATTTAAAAGGCTTGTTTTATGAATCATGGGATATAGTGTGTTTGCAGTTTATATCAAATAAAGGTTTGGAAATAATACTGACATGAGATACTAAAATGCTTTATACGATGCTGATTTTCTTAGGTGGTATGTATTTATTGAAAAGGTGAAAAACGTTCAATGTAAGGTACAACCAATCTTTTTACAAATCCTATTATATATGAACTGTGTTTACAATTTTGAAGAGTAGTTGAAAATAACATGTAAAGGGAAATGGCATGGCAAGCTGTAATATGATGGTCGTGTTTGTCTGCTGCTCCTAAACTGGTTCCTGTTCTTTTGTAAATTTACCTACCATCACTGCACAATGTGCAATGATGAAAACCAATTTTTACGCTTCTGTATAATACACAGACTTGAGACAAACAGGGCAAATGAGTCATGGATCTCATCGCACCTGCCAGTTATTGCAACCAAAATACTCAAATATCCGGTACCCTCTTCCATATTAGAATAATTGTGCATGAATGGATCACTCCCTTTACCTACAGTTATTTTCACATTGGATGTCATTCTCACAAAGACAAGAAATCTGATACTGTTGATTACCTCACATTTCACAGGACCTCGTTTACTGAGGTCCTTACAATGGGTAATTAATTTACATTCTCTATACTTTTGAGGGTAGCCATGTAGGAAATACTATCACCAAGAAGTGGCAGAGGTTTTGTGACTCAAACAACTAATTACAATCCTATAGCACACATTACTAGAATAAGTCTCTTGGCTTTTAAGTGGTTTTCTTGGTCCTCAAGGAATTACATTAGATTAATTCAGTTCTAATCTTCACCTTTGAATATTGATAATTCTGTATGTACACGTGGGAATGTTAGGGCACTTAACCTAACAAAATCAGAATGCTACCTTCTAAGACAAAAAGTACCCAATACACTATCACAGCACTTACATGATAAAGAGCTGTAGGATAATAACAAAGGTACCTCTGGCCAAATATCTTATAAAGGAAATGTTTTGGGTGTTCTCAGCAAGCTCTATAAACTCTCCAACTTATATTCTATGAGGCCTAATTACAAAGTTAAAATTGCAAGTGGGTAAATCTACATGCAAGTTAACTCTTACACTTTTGAGTAACTTTACTATTTTAGGCTATTCACCATTTACAAATGTTAAGTTGCTCAAAAGAATAGCACAAATGAGAACTCTTGGCCCAAATGGTGGAATTGTGACCATTTGAGTGTAGCTTGAGAGATAAAATATCAGCCAGCATATACTTTGCCTGAGTTGGTCACTCATGACACAAGCCACGATGAGCACATTATTCTCCGTGAACCAGAGTTACCCGGATGCATATATTATGTATTTATTTATTCATTTGTTTATGTTCAATAGTGCACACTTTAGATCGCGAGCATTTGACATGCAGTGCACACAGCAATACAGAGGAAACATAAGGGCTAAGCAAGAAAGGATACCATGTGCTCTAAGTCTATTTTTTGGTATATATGTCATAGAAACTAACATTGGATTTCTAGAGGCATCTAAAGTATTTCACAACAATTGAGCATAGCTGTTCTTGACATGCTAGATATTGTTTTAACTTTTCGGAAATATTAATTTTTTTAATTTGTATTTTGTTTTATACACTGTGACCACTCAGGGCTCATATACAATAGTAGGTATGAAGCA
This sequence comes from Lissotriton vulgaris, assembly GCF_964263255.1. Classification (NCBI taxonomy): domain Eukaryota; kingdom Metazoa; phylum Chordata; class Amphibia; order Caudata; family Salamandridae; genus Lissotriton; species Lissotriton vulgaris. Next base: position 22,621 of record NW_028249152.1, read on the forward strand.
CTGGGGCGGACCATGCGATGTAAATATGTGCTTTACACTTGGACGTTTTGTTTTCTGAGTTGTAGATTGAGGTAGGTTTTTGATGGACATGAATTAAAATATGACTTTGTCTGACATTAGGTATTCCAATACATTAGACCAGTGGTTCCCAAACTTTTTCGACCCGTGGCTCCCTTTATCTTTTGACAGCCATCCGCGGCTCCCCGTTATGTCTTTTATTTTGCAGGTGTGGGGGATGTAAGCCCGGCCTCTGGAGTACTTCCATTTTTCTCCTCTTTGGTCCCGTGGTTGGCCACTTGCTTATCAGACATCCAATGGTTGTTCAAAAAAAATAGGGGGTTCTACATCACAGACAGACTGTGCTAAAGTGGCATGTACACAAAAACCCCAACAGTAAATAAAGGAGCCAGTTACGTTTGCCACCGGACCAGTTTTCTACCAGCACCATCGGTATTTTTAAGGATACGGCTAAGGAAGACTGGGTTTGTGTGCCACCTAGGGCCCGTCACGGTTTCTACTTTTGTTTTCTTTCCTGTCTTCATCACATCTACTCGGGATGACAGGGCATTTTCATCCAAATGGCAACCTCCTCTCACTGTGGGAATTGCTCAGCAGGTTGTGATCTTGGGCGCTATTAGCATCACCCTAAGAACCTTTCACTGCATTATAAAGGTGCCAATGCAAGAAGGAAGCAGTAAGTGGTCAACTATTTAAAACACATACACCCAAATGTTATTCTGTAAAGCCAGTGTGAAATGTATTCCCAGAGTGCCACATGTTCGTTTAAATATGTTTTTGCTTTTTCTAAACTCAGTTATATATTTCAATATAGAAATCATTTATATGTGACTTATAAAAAAGTAGTTTGTATGTGACTGCATTATTTGTGTATGTAAGGCGCATATGTTCTGTGGTTCAGGAGGCAATTTCAGAGTACAAGCCTCAAGTACCATGTCACATTTTTAAACGTGTCCCAAATAATTTGTTTTAATGTCATGTCATCCTCTTTACCAACCTCATTAGCTCTAAATATATACAACAATAATAGGAGTGTGTAGCTTCACACTCAATATCTGACATTAGCTAAGCTGGTAAATATACAAAATGACAGTATTGATTTGCTGAGGTTTACTGATCAAGAAACTCGAGGAGGTGTCTAAGTCCTCAGCCACAACGTGTAGCGGGGGCTAGATTGCGCCTCGGATAGGCAACCTGTCTGAGGGTTGACATTGGGATGCCCCAGTAAAGTCTTTGGCATCTTCAGAGTTCGTTTTTTCTCACATACACTTCCTTTTTGTTTCTTAGCTCTCACCAGACACTGCTCATCTACAAGTTTTAATATACCTCTATTCAACACAAAAATATCACCAAGCTCCCACCTGTCAGAAAGGGGGTTGTAGCCCGCTTTGTGACCAGGTTTGAAATGCAAGGTGGTTACCCTATCATGAAGAATGCCACCTTCGGGGGGTGAGGGAAACCGTTCTATAAAGACAGAATTGCCATATGCACAACATCATTCTGAACTAAATATCTCTAAGATTTTGTTTAAAAGGAAAAAGAAAGAATCCAGGGTTAAGGTATAGGAAAACATGCATAGTAAGGAACAGTCATAAGACTTTTGACAATTTTCTCACATGGTCACTAACAGTGGGTTACAAGGATTTACATATTACAAGTAAGCAGTGGGAAGACTATTTATACCAGGGGTCTCAAGCCTTTTCTGTAGTGAGAGCTACTTCAGATCATTGAAAATCGGCGTGAGCTACTAAAAGTCCATGGAACTCGCACATTTTTTTGAGATACGCCCCATGCCCAGTTTAATTGACTTTAAGCCTAATTTTTTCGGAGCCCTTACTGTCGTTTGAACAAAAGGGGCACACTTCCTTTTTGAAGTGACAGACAGCTGCGGGTTGTGCTACCTGAAGCAAAAGCTTGTCTTGCTTAGAAGCATTCCTGGAAAGTATAACAAGCTACTGCGGGATACAAGCCTTTGACCTCCTTTTGTGATCCTCGATCAACTTGTTCACACACTGCAAAAGTGAAACCTTAACATATGTTCTTTACCAAATGTGATTTAATAAAGTCTAGCTTCGATGTGCAGTCATTAGTTTTAAAAAAGTGACTCATTTTGATAAGAAGAACCTAAATTATTTCCCTTTACCACATAATTTTTTTTTGTAAAGTTTTAAAACGGTTCATCCTGATTCATTAGGGGTTTTATTTTCTATTATGTTTTCTTTGTGAGGGGGTGAAAAGGGATTTTGCTTTATGCTGAACTTTCAACATAATACATGGCTCAATCAAAGTACAAGCTTAAAACTGGGTTTGTGCAAAAAATACAATTTCAACAGTCCCAGATGCTCTAGGTTCGGGACCAATGGGAGGGTTTCCAGTTCTTTATGTGGCTATTCTGTTAGGCAGGTGGGTACCCTACCATGGCTTCCTTCGTAAACAGGATAGCTTCTAATATAGATGCTATTTTTTGGGAGAAAAAAAGAGTTTGATATGCAGCTTTATTTCAATGAATAAATGTAATCATTAACAAAGCAGAGTTTCACACCGTTTATTTTTAGACAGCATTTAGTGTGCAAGTAAAATCTCCAAAGCAGCAGCACCAATGCAATTACTAGGCCTGGCCAGAGGCTCACAATGCATCTGTAAACACATTTAGGGACCTGACTCTTTATGTGTGTGTGGGAAACACCTGTTGTTTTTTTAACTGCTTTTATTCTATAAAGAGAAAGGCTGACTATTTTCATTGTTATAATGGTGTCAAAGCACTCTTAACAGATATACTCTATTCCCAAGAGGCAGTCAAACTTAACCTTTAGTTTAAACTGAGGATTTACCTAGAACACTCTAGATTTGTCCAGAACTTTGCTACCCAGAGAAACTGCTGTAGTGTTGATGTTGATTACCACATGCACTAGGAAGAGAGAGGTTTTAAGGCATGGGCAAAGTGGGCTCTGGCCTAGAGCCCCACATTTTCAGGGGGCCGACAGAGCCAGCTCTGTTCTGCAGAGCCTTGCCCAAATGACCTTTAATTTTTAAAGAAATCGTTTTAAATATAATTTTCCTTTAATTTATTATGAATGTGGATGATGTGTGAGAGTCTGCCACAGACTGTGCGGAGAAAGTTTGTGTTAATGTTTCATGCAATATCCATAAAATCTTTTCTTTTGATCGAAACAGAATGTCACATATTAGAAATGGGACAGCATCACAGAGACTATTTGCAGTAATGTTAGTGTGCTGCTGCAGTGTTGAATATTGAAAACGCATATCACTATCGCTGAATATTAGATATAAAGACATGTATAATTTGGATGAGTGTGCCTGTGCTCTGTCAGTGACCTGGCCACAGAGGGTATGAAAGAGTTGAAACTGGATAATAAGTTCATAACTGTGCTTCAGAGTGGAGCAATTACATTCTTTTTAGGAGTGCAGACGGGAAGATCTTTCTTTATCTCGTGCCTGCGGAAAAGGAAACGGAAACTTGGTAACACACGACTACTTCTCCTGATTTATAAACCAGAGCTGCAAAGCAGGAGAAAAAGACATTCCCAGTCTTCCAAGAGCCCGTGGCATTCCAGTGGTTAAGTATAGAAGTCGCACTACGCAGCTCCAGTCTAGAGAACAGTGCATTATAGTGTTTACTGGCCAGGCCAGCACTTACCGTTTGATCTGCTGCTGAAATATGGTCCAGACAGAAAAAAAGGCAGGTGGTGCGGGTTTGTAGCAGTTCAATACTGCTTGGCCACCTGCATAATAGCAGGCTTTCAGTGACCTATTGCTCCGATCCGACCCGTCTGGTGCTTACTCCGGCACACGTCTTGCACAATCAAGACTGCGGTGCCAGGATGTGAAAGGCAGGTGGCGTGGTGACCAGTTTAGCAACAGCGTCATCATCTTTGCCCTGCCCCACCTAAGCTCGGTTAGGCCAATCTGAGCAGCTTGTTTTGGAGATGGCAGACAACGGCTATGAAAAAAGGCCTAAGAACAATAATGACAAAAACAAGCTACAAAATTGAGAAGTGATGCGCAAGCTACTCATGGGTGTTAGGTGAGCTACCGGTAGCTCGCGATCGACCAGTTGGAGACCCATGGTCAAGACAGAAAAAGGCAGGTGGTGCAGGTTCGTAGCAGTTCAATACTGCTTGCGCCACCTGCATGCTAGCAGTCTTTCTGGGACCTGCTGCTCCGATCCGACATGCATGGTGCTTGCTCCGGCACACGTCTTGCACAATCAAGACTGCGGTGCCAGGCTGTGAAAAGGAGGTGGCGTGGTGACCAGTCGAGCAACAGCGTCATCATCTTTGCCCTGCCTCAGCCTGTCTAAACTCAGTTAGGCCAATCTGAGCAGCTGGTTTTGGAGATGGCAGGCGATGTCCATGAAAAAAGGACCAAGAACAATAAATGACAATAACAGGCCACAAAATTGAGATGTGATGTGCAAGCTACTCATTGGGTGTTCGGCGAGCTACCGGTAGCTCGCGATCGACCAGTTGGAGACCCCCGATTAATACAATCTATGTGTACCCACCGAATAAAAACTGTTAAAAGCTCTCCCCTTGTTAAAATCCCCTGGGCTGCAGAAACTAACTTTCAGTAAGTCAAAAATTGAGGAAGTCATCATCAGTTTAAAACCAAGCAAGTTTGTATGTCCAGATAAACTTAGTGGTATTGTATACAAAAAGATCATGAGCTTTAGTTCAAATTTGCACATCCTTATTTTGTCCAAGTTTCTGCTAAAGGTGAGATTCCAGAAATCTAGAGAAAACATAGATAATTTTAGTATTGAGATGTTAAATATTTACAGAAAAAAGGGACTAAGGAAAAGAGCTGCCATAGTGTCCTAAGCACCTAAGATACTTCAACACAAGAACTCAATACTCCATCAATGTAATTCCTGTCTGGAAGTCACAAACTTCCCATATATCTTAGAGCTCCCAAACCCAGTAAGGCACATAGAGATCTTTTAGTTCCAGGTAGGGTTACATCTCCGGTTTTGCTATTTCCCAGATATTGGAAGATGATGGATCAGAAACACTTCTGGGAGTGTAGACTGAACACAAAAAGCTCCAGTATGCATATTCTAATAGGCAGTTTTAATTTTGTCAATCTTAGGTGGCAGTGTATATACAGCCTATTTCAATTAAACTGTCAGGCTTCGTCTTCCGGTCTCTTCAGAATTGTGCCAATGCTATAAGTGTTCCACCTCTTGACGGCCCAGAGTCTGAAGTAATATACACAGACTACCAGGATAATCAAGCGAGGGAAGGAAAGGAAGGGGACAGCAGGGAGGGAGATCTGTAACGACAATAGAGGATATTCAAGACACAAAAACAATGACATATGTATCTATGCATTCAGCTACCTCCTCTCCCTTGTACACTACCTAGAATCCCCTCTTCCTACCTGTAAAGGAAAATACGGTTGATTTCGCTATATGGAGAGTTTAAGGGTGGAACCAGGGCTTTGTCTGACTAGGAGAGGAAGACAAGAAGAATGAGTTTGAGTAGAACACACAAATTTGTTATGCAATTGGGTAGACTCTGTACTCTAACATACCTTAGATAAAGCTTCTCTTTGCGTAACCAAACCCACTGACAGTTCCCCCATAGATCCTCTCTCCTATATAGATAGGGTACATAAAGTTGTGTGGAAAAAACATAACACAACAGCAGACAGGTTAATGCTTCTTAATGTCGTCCGCCTTCGATTGTTATGGTGTGCCAGGATAATGTCCCACTATCTCCGTGGGTGTTATAATTCTGGGTTTTGGTTCCTAACACCGCTAGAAGTGGCCACGGGCCCCAATATCCACTTAAAGGGTCTTTGCCCCTAGTCAGGTACAGTATTGCTCATAGAACCTCAGAGTCAAGAGTCAACCGCTCCACAAGAGCCAAGTTTCTCCCCGCAAGGGACGGCGGAATGCACAACTCATCCAACGGGGAGAAATGCACAAGTACACAGACGTGCTAGCCTGTGTATCCAAGACTAAAACCAGGACTTGGTAGCTGTGAGTTCAAGACTGGGATTAGGTTCAAATCGCACGGTAACAGAACTAGTGCATTCAGCCCTTCCAATGGTTGCATCCAAATCCGGAGCGGGACACAACCCAAACAATATGAAGGAAACAAATCAGAACAGTCTTACCAGTTCCACTGTGGTCCAAATGTGACCTCAGTCGGAGAATTATTGGCAGCGTTTACCTTCTCGCACCGGCTTTTACTTCTGGGCATGCGCGAGCGTAAGCGGAGTCATACGTAACGCGCTGCTCAAGCATGCCGGGAATTGCAGTTTCATCAGCGGCATGCAGGCAGCACCTTCCGAAACCGCGGATCATGAGAGTACATCCCCCTTCACGAGGGGCGCTGACCAGCAGCAGGCCGGTCCGGATGCAAACGGTGGAACCTGTGCACCAAACGAGGCTCATGCACCTCTCCAGCCGATTCCCATGAATCCTCCTTAGGGCCATAGGCCTTCCAGGCCAAAAGGTACTGCAATCTCCCCCTCACTATTCTGGAGTCCAGTACATCCTTCACCTCATACTCACGGTCTTGTTGGACCCATATAGGAAGGAGAGCCTGTTTCACCGGGCATTGAGAGGGCGTCACTAGAGACACATGAAACACCAGGTGAATCCTGAAGTGCGCGGGCAGGCACACCTCCACAGCCACGGGGTTAATGTGTCTCACAAAACGGTAGGGACCAATGAACTTTGGGTTGAATACGCTGTATCTCCTGAACTTAATGTGTTTTGTAGACACCCACACACGGTCACCCTTCTTGTACACAGGACAAGGCTTACGGTGCTTGTCGGCCTGCTTCTTGTACCTAGCTTTGGCATTCACCAGATTGCTCCGTGTGGCAAAGAGGATCTTGCGAACACGTATCAACCTCTCCTTAACTTTAGGTAACTTGACGTTGGAACCAGGGAGTAACAGAGGAGTAAACCTGGGATGGTGCCCATAAGAGCAGAAAAAGTGGGAATGCTTAGTTGAGGAATGTTGTGTGCTGTTGTAAGCTATTTCCGCCACCCACAACCAGTCTACCCACGACCCAGTGTTACCCTGAACATAACAGCGGAGATATTGCTTAAGGGTCTGGTTCAGCCTCTCTGTTTGCCCATCTGTTTGGAGGTGGAAACTAGTGGAGAGTGAAGACTTTATTTTCAACTCAGAGCACCAGGCTTTCCAGAAGCGGGTGGTGAACTGAGCCCCCCTGTCCGAAACAATAACCCTGGGTAGGCCTTGTAGATGAACGATGTGTACCATAAATAGGTGTGCCAGTTGCCCAGCGATGGGGACCTGGTTACATGCAATGAAGTGTCCCATTTTGGTGAGGTAGTCCACCACTACGATTACAGCTGTTTTCCCTTGATCTTTAGGAAGGCCGACTATGAAATCGACTGAAAATCTTTCCCACGGATTTTCAGGTGTAAGTAAGGGCCTGCAACAGTCCTTGGGGTTGCTGTTGGTCAGACTTCATCTGTGCACAGGTGGCACACTCCCTCACCCATTGCTTCATGTCCGGACGGATAGAAGGCCACCAGAACTGCCTTAATGCCTTCTCCAATGTTTTTGCACATCCCATGTGACTGGGTGCATCGTGGCAGCAGAATAAAACGGTTTTCTGTAGGGCCCTGGTAGGTACCAACACCTGCGGCCCTTTCATCGGTATCCCTTGCTCCATCTTCCATTCCTTATGGTGACAAAGCCAAGTCCTCCACACACAAGTCCTGGCACCTGCTCTTACCTCCATCAAGAAAGTCCCCTGTTTAAACAGCACACACGACCTTGGCGGGTTCAACAATCGCTCGATTCGGGGGTGTGGTGTGCATTACCGGGTTCTCCTGTCGAGTCAGCGCATCGGCCTTCTTGTTATCGACACCAGGACGATAAGTAACGATGAATTGGTACCCCTTCCAAAAACAACATCCACCGTAGTTGTCTTGGGGTGAGATTCCGAGCTGCTCGCATGAACTGCAAATTGCGGTGGTCAGTATAAACCGTTACTGTATGTTTTGCCCCCAAAAGCCAGTGTCTCCACTCTAGGAACGCGTCTCAAATGGCTAGAAGCTCCTTTTCGGCGATCGTGTAGTTGACTTCAGCTGTGCTCAGCTTCCTAGACATAAAGGCAATAGGATGTAAACATCCGGTTTGTTCATTCCTTTGGGAGAGAACAGCACCCAGAGCGACTTCGGACGCGTCGGCTTTCACGATGAAAGGTTCCTCCGGGTTGGCATGCGTGAGCACCGGGGCTGTAGAAAAGGCGGTTTTCAGGCGATCGAACGCGATCTGTGCTGCTGTGTCCCATACAAGCGGGATATTCTTCTGAGTGAGATGGGTCAATGGTGTGACCATAGCAGAAAAGCTGTGGATAAAGCGTCTGTAGAAATTGGCGAATCCTAACAGACTCTGGACGTCTTCAACGTTACAAGGTCGAGGCCATTCTTTTACTGCTGTTACTTTCCTTTCGACCATCACCTGTGCAGCTGGTGTGAGCATCACTCCCAAGAACTCCACCGTGGTAACATGAAACTCACACTTGGTGATCTTGCAGTGCAGGTGGTTGTTTTGCAGTGCCTGAAGTACTCGGCTTACATGGACGACATTCTCTTTGGTGGTGGCGGAATATATCAAGATGTCATCGATATAGACCACCACGTAGATATCCAGATGTTCCCGTAGTACTTCATTTAAAAAGAACTGAAAGGCGGCCGGCGCGTTACAGAGCCCAAAGGGGATAACGAGATACTCAAAAAGCCCATACCGCGTCTTGAAGGCCGTCTTCCACTCATTACCCTTTCTTATTCTCACCAGGTGATAGGCCCCCCTTAAATCTGGCTTCGTATAGATCTTTGCTGCTCAAACTTGTTCCAACAATACCGGGATTAACGGCATACTGTTTTTTTATTGTTATTGTGTTGAGCGCTCTGTAGTCAATGCAACAGCGTTTCTCACCATTGGCCTTGGGAATGAAGAATAACGGTGATGCGGCGGGGGATCTCGATGGTCGAATGAACCCTGAGGCGAGGTGTTTGTCCAGGTAGGCTCGCAGGACTTCATTCTCAGGGATCGTGAGGGCATAAATCTTTCCTCTTGGAACGACTGCTCCAGGCAACAGATTGATTCGACAATCGTATTCCCTGTGGGGTGGGAGCACCTCTGCTTCTGTATCGCTGAATATGTCTGCAAATGCTTGGTACGCTCTACCTCTTTTTCGGCTGCTGTGGCGACATGGTGTATCATAGACGATGCCCTAGCAGGGCCACATGTTTCCGGAACGCAATGATCCCTGCAATAAGCAGAGGTAAACCATACCGGTTTGGATGTCCAATGTATACAGGTTTCATGTTTTTTCAACCATGGAAGACCCAATTTGGTTCCATAGAGCGGAGCGTTGATAATGCTGAATGATAGACGTTCATGATGGGAACCTTCGTAACTAAGGTTGTACTCAGGAGTGTGATACCGTATGGGACCCGCTGCTAATTCTTTGCCATCCACTGCATATACCCTTTCTGGGTGTTCTTTGGTGATGAGGAGTGCACCTAGCCACTTAGCTTCTTCATGGTCCATAAAACACCCCGAAGCACCAGAGTCTATCATAGCATTGATGAGCTTCTCCTCTGTGTTAATGACTATGGTCATTTCTAAGAACAGGTGATTTTTTTCTGGATTACAGCAAGGGGTCATTGAAGGGATGACCATTGCGCTTGAGGATTCCCCTTCCTCCACCTTCAAGCGTTGGAGTTTTCCAGCCTTCTTTCTGTCGTACCTGCTGCCGTCTGTCCGCTCCTGAACCTCCCTGATCTGGGTTTGACAGGGCACTCCAGTAAATAATGTCCCTTTTTTCCACAATAAAGGCAGAGGCCCTGTTTCCGGTGATGATCCTTCTTGCTTAAGGTCAACAAGGCCCTCACTGCCCCTATTTCCATGGCTTCGGCTGGTGCTGTGCCTTTTTCCCCTGAACGTTCGTAAGGAGTCACCGGGCGGTCTTTCTTCTTGTGGTCTCCTTTCCGCTCTTTCATGCGGTGGTCCAACCGCAGAGCGAGTTCAATGAGAGCGGAACATGTACTCGGTTGTGGATCTATGGTCGCCAACGCATCTTTTAGCTCGTCCGTAAGCCCTTGATAAAAAAACGCGGACTGCTTGGACTAAGGCCAGTCGGCTTCTGCTAATAAACGTCAAAAGTTGTTTAGATACGTGACCAGATCCGTGTTGCCTTGTCTCAGTTCTAGTAAGTCTCTGTCGGCCGAAAAGGTTTCTGCCCTTCTATCGACGGTTTTCTCGAATTCCGTGCGAAATCCTGCCCAGTCATATAACAGGGGGTCATCACGCCGATTTCAAAGAGAACGAGAATACCCTCTGGACCCACAGGAACTGGGTAGAATATAATCAAAATAGAAAGTGTTCCCTGGGTTTTAATCATTAATTGGGGAAACAGTTGGTCACCATGCACCCATTTCAATCATCTCACTAAGGCATTCAGTCTCAATCTTTTCTATCTATTTATATCCCCTTACACTAGTAGAACCACAAAGGCAATATAAATTGGCAAAGGACTGTTTACTAAATTAAAAATATTTCATAATTAAAAACCACATAAATTCATGCTTGCACAATGTAATCATAAACGTTCTTTCTGTTTAATACAGTGCCTAGTGCTCGTTGGTAAATACAAATGTACACAATTTTGATACAATTATAAATTAGAATTAGAACAACAAATGTAAACAATTCAAAATCCCCTTAGGGTTGTTGACACGTTTCGGTGGATAAGGCACTAGGCCCCACCTTCTTCAGGACAAATTACAAAACATGGATCTGAAAAAAGATCTTGATCGTATCCTTAAATTAATTAGGATATGTTATCCTTCCTGATTCTTGTTAGAAAGTGATTCTTATGGTCAATTTCAATCAAATTACGACCTCTAATTTCTTATAGTTGTATGAACATCGGTGTACTTTTGGGAGTTCTCGCTGACATCTTTCTCGTTATTCCATTTGAAGCTTTATTGCTTGTATATTATGCTAAATTCCAATATACTGGGTCCTTCTTTATTCAGGGCCACCCTCTTTCTAAAACCACGCTTTTTCAATTATTGGGTTTATGCTTTTTCACTTGTGGGGACCCACGCTGTTTTTCTGTTTGGCGTCTTGTTAAGACTGGGTCTATCGTTTCTCTCCCGTTGACTCTATAGCCTCATGGTCGTTAGGTCTATTGCTTCCACCAGTCTCATTTCTCATGTGGGACTGATAATATCAGAGAGAGTCAACGGGAGAGAAACGTGGCGTAATGGCTGAAATGACTAAATCTCAAAAAGAAGGCCAAACGCATGGAATCCCATAAATTTTTTATGGGAGAATATTTAAAAGCAGGAGCAATCCCCAAAGGTCTAAGAGTAAGAAACATGCCGGCTTTATTTATAGAGGTACGCAATTTTCTCGAGCGATGGTCCCTCATAGCAAATCGTTGCTCGAGAGATTGGATGCTTCTAATATTAAACACAGTGCGAGAAATGGTAACTGCACTACATAAAGAAATCCTAGAACTAGAGGACAAATTGAAAGCAAGTCCGGCAGTAGAGGAAGCAAAAAAAACGCTCCAAGAGATAAACGAGGAAATTGATGAATTTGATACTTATCTCATAAAAAAAGAAAATGGATAAACTGAAAAAAGATGTCCGATGGTTCTCACAAGAGAAAATCTATCCATATTTAAGATCAGATTTTTATCAAACACAACAAAATGAGGACACGACTGGAGGAGCTAGATCATATGACCAGACTCAATATAACCAAAGATACAATAAAATAGTCAGGATTCAAAACTTTTCAGAAACAAACTCCTCTGATTCTGGACACATAGGCGAAGATGAAATTGATTATGGCTATCAAAATAGCAACCAGAGAGGCCATTTTTCTGGAAGATTCAACAGAGGCCCCAGACAGCCTTTTTTATCGAGAGGCAGAGGACGGGGGAGACCCCGATATCCGAGAGCGAACCCGAACCAATATCAACAACCGAACCCTCCACATCCTCAGCCCTATGTACAAACCAGAAGAAAACAATACTGGAAACAGTGAGATTGAAAGGTAACACTTCCATACCCATCTTCAATTTGTCCACACATATCTTATCATCAGAAGAAATTCAAGTCCTCAGTAAAGGGCTATCATTTGTTCCAAGCACTGGAGCCAATAAATTCAAAATAAACCAGGACATTTTCTCCTTCTTCAGAAAAATTACACTGAAGAAGTATTTTGACAATATTGAAAATCGTGAAGAAGAAGAACATTTGTCAGGGTGCAAACCATCATCCACATTTACACCTTCTTTGGATATGGTAGGCCCTGAAGTAAGTTGAAAAAAGTGTTCTGAGAGAACTAGACAGAATTCTAAAATATATTCCGAAACCCCACACAAATTTGGAAATAAAAGAAAGGCAGGCGCTTAAACTACTACAAGAAAACACAGATATTACGATCAAACCCTGCGATAAAGCAGGAGGGATTGTAGTTATGGACACCACCCACTACTCGCACAAGATTGATCAAATGCTAGATATAGAAGAGCACTATAAAAAGACCAACAGGCAAGCTCTCACTGTTTTGAAAGAATAAAGGAAACAGTAACCAATGCTTTAGAGAAGGATATATCTGTCAGAAAGAGATGGACTACCTCATAAAATCTAACCCAGTGGTTCCTGCTCTCTATGGTGTCCCCAAGACACATAAAAATGCTACTGACCCTCCTCTAAGACCTATAGTGGCATCCATTAACTCCAATACAGAACCTCTGTCCAAATCCCTCGACACTTTTTTATGTCCGCTAACTACCACCTATGAATCTTACATCAAAGATACAGGACACATGATTGGTGTTCTAGAACACACACCTTTCAACAATGTCACACAGTTACTTGTCACGTGTGACATTGAATCATTATATACAAACATACCCCAGGACCAAGCCATGGAGTCGGTGGCAGCGCTCCTGGAGAGGACACCAGGACAAAGGCCCGATGTGTTCATACTGGAATGCCTAAGAATAGTTCTCCAAAACAACTACTTTGAATTCAAAGAAGATCTATACCAGGGGTCCCCAAACTGGTCCTGGAGGGCCAGATCCATGCCAGATTTTTGGGATATCCGCATTGAGATACATGTAGTAATTTTAAAAATCTGGCATGGACCCGGCCCTACAGGACCGGTTTGGAGAGCCCTGATCTATACCATCAGATCAAAGGAGTAAGCATGGGGGCATCTTGTGCCCCCAGCATTGCAAACATCTATATGGGAGAATTTGAATTAAAGAACATCTTCAAGGAACGTGCCCCCTTCTTTGAAAATATAACAAGATGGCACAGATTTATAGATGATGTTTTTTTCATCTGGACAGGATCAGAAGACATGCTGAAAGAATTCATTGAATGGCTAAACCTGGCCGACAAAAATCTAAAGTTTACATGCAACTTCTCACCGGACAAGATAGAGTTCCTAGACATTTGGATACAACACATTGAGGGAGAACTCACAGTTAATTTATACAGAAAACCCACGGCCAAAAATACTATCCTTGAACATGGAAGCTTCCACCCAGCTTGTCAAAAAGATTCCATCCCCTTCGGGGAGTTCCTAAGAATAAAAAGGAACTGCACTAACATGAAGGATTTTATGATACATGCCAGCAATTTAACAGAGCGCCTATTATTACGGGGGTACCCCAAAAGACTGGTTCGTAACTCCATGAAGAGGGCAAAATATTAAAACAGAGATGCCCTACTCCACCCCACGGAAAAATCTAGGGACCAAAAACTAGTGTGTATCCTAAATCACTCAACTCTGAATAATAAGATCAGAAAAGTGATAAATAAGAACTGGAAAATCCTTAACACTAATGAACAAGAAGAGGAATTAAGCAGACCGATAATAGCTTTCAGACGCAACCAAAACCTGAGAGATAAATTGGTCCATAGCAGGTGGAAAAATAAAGATCCAATACGACAGCTCACCATTGATGGGAAACCACTCCCTAAAGGAAATCACAAGTGTGGCAATTGCCATGCCTGTGATCAAATAATCCCAGGAAATACATGGACATATGGACAGAAATCAGGAAAACTGAAAGAAATGACCAATTGCAAGACATCAAATATAATGTACCTGATCATGTGCCCTTGTAATATTGGCTACATAGGAGAAACATCGAGAGAATTTCGGACGAGATTCTCAGAACACAAATCGGCGGTGAGAACAAGAAAAACAAATGCCCCTATGGTACCACATTTTTTACAGTATGGCCATACTGAAAAAGATATGCGATGGCAGATTTTGGAGCGTATCCATGCTAATCCAGGCAAAGACATAACCAACATCAGGAAACAACATGAAACCTATAGGATCTACCATTTGGACACTGTACGGCACGGCCATAACGAAGAGATATCGTGGATAGTGACAATATGATTACTCTGTACACACAGGTTATAATCTTGAGATCATCATTAGATCTTAACAATAGAATTATAACAGAACTCTATACAAAACTAAATGATCATCATCTATATAGCTTCATATAGAGTATTCCATCTCAGAGAGAATGTAAGCTATGTCCTGTATGAAACATATACATAAGTACTGTAGACAATAGAAACTGAATAAGTTGTCAGTTTGATACTTAACTTTTACCTTCATTTTTGTAAAGACACAGTAGTTTGACGACATTTGCTTATCTTTTTATGTTGGGCAATCTTGCCCAATAATATCGACCCTTAACAGTAACCCTGCATCAGGCAAAAATGCAGGACATCCCATCCAACCAAGTAATGACGCCCCTGCACTGAATTTCACCAAAGAAGCTCACTGTTCTAACAGTGTTTCTCTCTACTATAAAAACCGTCACGGAGATAGGAATATGGCTCCTAATAGTCCTACACCTATTTCTCCTGTACCTCAGCACAACAGCAGTCCTACCTCTCTGTCCGACTAAACAGTCAGAAACAATTAGTTTCACCTGATCCTTATCGGCACGAATATCGCGGGAAAATTCTAACATAAATCGGAGCCTTCACCTCAGCGTCTCTGCAACGGCGCTTACACCAAGGAACCCCAAGTAGCAGATTGCACCCTGAACAAAACGGTAAGGAGATACTTCAGAGACAGCGCTTTTACCAGATCTAGCCCACTAGCGGTGCACAACGCGCGTTTAATAGACTCCGAAACGCAGTAGACCGCAACAGTCTTTTCAGGGCAAATATAACTATGATGATTGCGAAAATGTAAGAAACAAGATAACTCTTCCTCAATAGATTTTCTCGACCTAACCAAGCATTCAGATGCGTAACTATTGAACATGTTTTCGCTGCCAGTCACAATCCTTAACGGCTACGAGTTGAGGATTCTTAGTACGCGCACATAACTGTACGAACGCACAGGATTAAGCACGCCGCATAGTAATATTGTATTTCAGCTGTGTCTTGCTCATACAAAATTATACTTCTTAAACATCTATGCAGTGATTCAAGGTACTCGGTGTCCCAAATAAAAGGATTTGTAGAATAAGAACACCGTATTAACATCGCATACACGCAGTGTATGTTTACAATCAGGTGCAACAGCCTAAAATAACAGCAACTCATAACGAGCTAAGCCAGATACTATAACAAATTACATTAGGTTGCCCTCTGTGCATAGTTAGACCCCTCATAATATCACTGTAATCTCTTCAACTGTAGAATAGTTAATTTAGTGATTTTTCTATACTTTCCAGATGGTGAGATGACACTCTGTTTTCAACTGGTCTCCCAAAGTGGGATAAGAAAGACATTCTAAACCTGCCACTCCTAACAGGATTATAACTACGACCAGGTAAATATAGGAACCATCACGCACTTATTTAGAATGATCATCTATACATAAATATGCGGCTTCTAATATTGGTTATCATAAATCTTTCGTGCAGAAACAGTAGAAGAATTTTCAACTGAAAAATACTCTGTTACAAAAACTGCGCACGACTTGGCTCTCCTTTAACTCCTGGCATTTAAGATAAAATAAGATGATACCATTTATCAGGTAATCCCCCTAGAACTTTCACTTGCAAGTTTATCTTTCTGCTAAATTCAAAACAGAAATCTAATAACGTTGATAATATTTTCAGATGTAAACGCACCTGTGATAAAGGGTACGCTTTATAAAGTCCACAAAGTAGAAGACCACGGACTTGTGCCGATAATACAAATAGGTAACATCCGATATTTGCACTATAACGCCTGCATGCACTATGCGATGACCACAATCAACCGTCTCTATCTAAAATATTTATGTTTATCTAAACCTCTTCCTTGTGAATAATATCACTAGATTTCTTACTTAGCACACATACTGAGTCTAACCTTAATTAGACAACACTGGGTGTTTCTCCTGCTCAACTCTTGGAGTTTTAGCTCTCTGTCATCTCTTACTTTGCAGAACCTGTCTTAGGGAAGTTTAAATGAGACCTTATACTATAGCATGCAAAAATAATTGTATAGGTACAAAGATTGATCTAGCTAGACGATCTTGACAGAAGGATGCACTATTATAAAATTGTCTTGTAACATTCTCTGACTGTAATAAGCAATGCAAACATTTTTTATAGATGCTTTTTCTTACTTTTCAGAAATTGAAGAACTCCCCGTTTTTTTACTTGATGTATTTATGTTTTGTCCTAATTGTTTTTTTATGATATGGCCCTGAAGAAGGTGATTTAATTATCAACTGTCACCGAAACGTACGTAGGCCGTACACATCAAAGACTTGGACATGTATCATAATTTTGATAACAATGTATAGATCAGTAAATGACCAAGTAGTAGAACCTCTCTCCTTTACATCTGCAGAGGTCTACCTAGTACATTTTGTGTTAGTTTTATGTGAGGTTTTGTCATTATGTTTATATTTGTCTTTTTAGAATGGTAGTGAATGTAGAGGTATGCATGATAGAGTGAATGACAATAGGATAAGATTAATTGTTAGGGGTGTTTTGCTTCAATTGCACTTTATGAAATGTATATCTCATTCAGACAGCTTGTTATTTAAGATTATGTTTGCGTGTCACAAAATAATTTGTATTTATGTATAAACAATTAAATTGAAAAACAAAAACAGAAAAGAAAAATAATAAAATGTTTTGAAGAAATTACAGGCCTTCCTCTTCCTTATAGCATCCTTTCCTATAACATTTCTGGTAAATTTCTGTGATAATGTAATATAGGTCTAGTCAGAGGTAACCCCTTTGCTTAGTTTATTTTTTTCTCCCCACTCTGGACCTGAAATTACACTAGGAGAACTCTTCCTCTTGAAAGCCGCCATTACGTTCTCTATGGTCGCCATGGCGTTCGGCACAATCGGGAAGAGAAAGCAATCTTGCGCCGATAATTCTGTCAGGCTTCGTCTTCCGGTCTCTTCAGAATGGTGCCGATGCTATAAGGGTTCCACCTCTTGACGGCCCCAGAGTCTGAAGTAATATACCCAGACTACCATGATAATCAAGCGAGGGAAGCAAAGGAAGGGGACAGCGGGGAGGAAGATCTGTAACGACAATAGAGGATATTCAAGACACAAAAACAATGACATATGTATCTATGCATTCAGCTACCTCCTCTCCCTTGTACACTACCTAGAATCCCCTCTTCCTACCTGTAAAGGAAAATACGGTTGATTTCGCTATATGGAGAGTTTAAGGGTGGAACCAGGGCTTTGTCTGACTAGGAGAGGAAGACAAGAAGAATGGGTTTGAGTAGAACACACAAATCTGTTATGCAATTGGGTAGACTCTGTACTCAACATACCTTAGATAAAGCTTCTCTTTGCGTAACCAAACCCACTGACAGTTCCCCCATAGATCCTCTCTCCTATATAGATAGGGTACATAAAGTTGTGTGGAAAAAACATAACAAAATAGCAGACAGGTTAATGCTTCTTAATGTCGTCCGCCTTCGATTGTTATGGTGTGCCAGGATAAAGTCCCACTATCTCCGTGGGTGTTATAATTCAGGGTTTTGGTTCCTAACACTGCTAGAAGTGGCCACGGGCCCCGATATCCACTTAAAGGGTCTTTGCCTCTAGTCAGATTCAGTATTGCTCATAGAACCTCAGAGTCAAGAGTTAACCACTCCTCAAGAGCCAAGTTTCTCCCCGCAAGGGACGGCGGAATGCATGACCCAACCAACGGGGAGAAATGCACAAGCACACAGACTTTCTAGTCTGTGTATCCAAGACTAAAACCAGGACTCGGTAGCTGTGAGTTCAAGACTGGGATTAGGTTCAAATCACACAGTAACAGAACTAGCGCATTCAGCCCTTCCAATGGTTGCATCCAAATCCGGAGCAGGACACAACCCAAACAATATGAAGGAAACCAATTAGAACAGTCTTACCAGTTCCAGCGTGGTCCAAATGCGACCTCAGTCGGAGAATTATCAGCAGTGCCTACCTTCTCGCACCGGCTTTTACTTCCAGGCATGCGCGAGCGTAAGCGGCGTCATACGTAACGCGCTGCTCAAGCATGCCGGGAATTGTAGTTTCATCAGCGCGTGCAGGCAGCGCCTTCCGAAACCGCGGATCATGACATAAACACAGTATGAAAACGAGGCATGATGCCATTTAAATATTGTATAAAAGGCATTTTTTAGATGAAGTCACTTGAGTAGGCCAATTTATAACTGCTGTAAGTGGAAAAAGATGGGAAGAATGAAAGGATTATTCCAATAATTGTAATTTTTTAATGTTAGTATTCCTATTGCAAATGTATTTCATTACTAGCTATCATTCAGACTCAGATTCCTTGATACTTCTATTTGTATTTTATGATTATATTGTGTATTTAATGGCATCTTTTTTAGAATTGATATACTATGCACAAAAATTTGAATATATGGATAGGTTATTAGTGGGACATTCAGTTTTATAATGGCTGATAATTTGTAGAATTTGATTAATGTTTTCATGTGTGTTTTATTAGATTTTTATATATATGTATATATATACTAGCAGCCCGCCCCAGCGTTGCCTGGGGCAGAAAGGGGCTGGGGCAGCATTTGAGGCTTGCGTGCACTTCTGCCCCCGGCCCGTCCCGTCCCGGCCCCTTCCCGTCCCGGCCCCCCTCCCGCCTGATCTTTACCTCAGCCGCCGGTCCCGCTCCAGGCGCCCCGCCCACACAGGCCGCCACTCTCCAGGCGCCCCGCCCGCACAGGCCGCCACTCTCGAAGAGCCCCGCCCGCACAGGCCGCCACTCTCCAGGCGCCCCGCCCGCACAGGCCGCCACTCTCCATGCGCCTCGCCCGCACAGGCCGCCACTTCGCCCAGCAGCAAGCAGGGCCGCAGCAGTTCTCCCAGCAGGTCGCGATCTTTGGCGTCATTTCCGGAAGTGTTGCCAGGGAGCGCAAACGCAAATGATGTCATCACGCAGACATCGCGGCCGGCGCTACTTGCAAGAGACTACTTTATTTTTATTTCGAAATTTTTTAAACCACGTATATTGTTTATTTTTAATAGCCTATGTCCTTCTGCTTGCCCGGAGGTTTTCAAAGATGTCTTGGGTGTTTTGATTGGTGGTATACTTTTCGAGTTTACCTGGCTCAAAGGTTTGTGTTCTCTCTTTATAATAGTAGTATAGATATATACAACATATCTAAATATATATATATTCACTGAAAAAACCATAGGTTTTACACACGCTATAGATAGAAAGTAGCATTTAAAAAACCTATGAAATTCACTGAAAAAACCATAGGTTTGACACATGTTATAGTTAGGAAGTAGCATTTGAAAAACCTATGAAATTCACTGAAAAAACCATAGGTTTGACACATGTTATAGTTAGCTGGACATTTCACTCATATAAAACCAATGAAATTCCCCCGTTATAGTTACTTCAGCTAATTATAACTCGCGCGCCCGCAATGCACTGCTGATGACGTCACATATTACATCACTTATGACATCATCTATTAAATAGGTTAGTTTTGAAAATTACATATATTTTATATATGTAGATCTGAAAGTTGGTTGAACAAAAATGTAGTATATAAGTGTATAAAACGGTTGCTTTTTTGGTGAAAAATAGATTCTATAACTGACTGATGAAATATATCTTAATGAGTACATGGGTTACTGAGTAATATTTAAATATATACCTACCTGTGGCTGTCTATCAGTTTCTATTTTAGTGGCTGAATGTGTTGATGAGTAGCTATATCACTGATACATTATATCTATATAGGTTATTGTTTCTTTATTATTTCCAAGAGTGTCTCAGTGTCTAAGTGTTAATATGCTACATTAGGAGATTTTACATATTGCATACATGCAAGAATCTGTGACATACTATTCCTATATGTTGTAGGCAGCATATGTCAGATATTAGATATTATCAGTGATGTCAAGAGTGATGTCACTAACCATGTGATGAGTGATGTAATATGTAACATCATCAGCAGTGCATTGCGGGCGCGCGAGTTATAGTTAGCTGAAGTAACTATAACGGGGGAATTTCATTGGTTTTATATGAGTGAAATGTCCAGCTAACTATAACATGTGTCAAACCTATGGTTTTTTCAGTGAATTTCATAGGTTTTTCAAATGCTACTTCCTAACTATAACGTGTGTCAAACCTATGGTTTTTTCAGTGAATTTCACAGGTTTTTTAAATGCTAGTTCCTAACTATAACGTGTGTAAAACCTATGGTTTTTTCAGTGAATTTCATAGGTTTTTTAAATGCTACTTCCTAACTATAACGTGTGTAAAACCTATGGTTTTTTCAGTGAATTTCATAGGTTTTTTGAATGCTAGTTCCTAACTATAACGGATATACCTAAAATGAATATCAGCATACCAATCTTACGTGTGCGACCGAGTGCGTGCACCCGCCTATATATTTCGTGAAAGCTTTGCAATTTGAACTTAATGAATTTCTTCATAGATCAATCAAAGAACTTATAGTACGTTAAAGAGACTGAACCTAGGCTTCTTTTTTTTCATATGAACTTTTTAATTAAATTGAGCCGAATGTCTTTTTAAACTTTCGTGCGTGACTGGATGTACACACCTTGATATTTTATTTAAAAAGGTTTTAAAAGGTTTTATAGTTTAACAATTGTATACTTGAATCGAGCTCTGAAGATATGTAAAATCCGTATGTGTTTGAATTTACTCCTTTTCACATTTTAAAAACTTCGCTGAAGAAGACCGCTACTTCCAAATCACGTACGTGACTAGATACTGTCACCGCGTACACGTCCTGAGACGCGCATGTGAAGTCATGTGACTTGAAAACAACACTTCCAATTGGTTCTTAGTAGTTTCTATTCTGGAATTTACACGCAGCACTCCACCCACTTCCCTCACTATCTTTTCTACTGTCAAGAGAGAACAACGTCCAACATCTTCCGGAAGACTTTGCTGAAATGGCTGCCGCTCCACATTCCTCTTCCGAATCTGAAGAAAATGAGCGACTACCTTTAAGAAGAAAAAAGGAATCTTTCATTTGGCAATTTTTCACTTATCCTGAAGATCAAAAGAAAGTGAATGCGCCAAAAGTAACCTGCACGATATGCAAATCGGAGCTCTCAAGGGGAAATCCAAGAAAAAAATATTCCTTTTCCATACATACCATGATGCGGCATGTCAAACAAAGGCACCCTGTGGAGTTTGCAAAGGCATCGACAAGAGCCCTGGCCACACTATTACCATCAGAAGTGGCCAGCACATCTTCTGGTGGACGACCTGTATCTCCATCGAGTGCTGAGATGGACTTGAGGCCATATCTTGCGAAGGTGCACATGAAATGCAACGACTGTGGAGAAATTCTTCTGTACGGAGAGCAGAGCCTCATTCTAATTAAACTCAAAATTGAGAGTCATAAATGCTCCGAGAAAAGATAAATTCCTTCATTTCATTTTGATCGTATGTCATACTTAAAAATGTTGTTGCAAGTTTAAAAAATCAAAAGCAACATAACACTTGTTTCCAAAAAAAAAAAAAAAAAGTTCTTTTCAGAACTAACTCTTTGTACCAAAAAGAGCTCCAGGAGCATATTATAAAGGAAGTTTATCGCCGTTTTTTTTCGTGCGCGACCGGGTGCGCGCACCCACCTATATATTTCGTGAAAAGTTTGCAATTTGAACCTATTGAATTTCTTCATAGACCCACCAAAGAACTTTTAGTACATGAAAGAGACTAAACCTAGGCTTATTTTTTATTATTATCAAAATTTTCATTAAATAAAACCGAATGTCTTTTTAAACTTTCGTGCGGGACTGGATGCACACACCTTTGTATTTTTTTTAAGAAATATAAAAGGTTTTATGGTTTAATAATTGTATGCTTGAATCGAGCTTAGAAGATATATGAAATCCAGATTTGCTTGGATTTACTCCTTTTCACGTTTTGAAACTTCGCTGAATTAGACCGCTACTTCAAAATAATGTACGTGACTAGATAGTATCATCGCGTACACGACCTGAGACGCGCATGTGAAGTCATGTGACTTGAAAACAACACTTCCAATTGGTTCTTAGTAGTTTCTATTCTGGAATTTACACGCAGCACTCCACCCACTTCCCTCACTATCTTTTCTACTGTCAAGAGAGAACAACGTCCAACATCTTCCGGAAGACTTTGCCGAAATGGCTGCCGCTCCACATTCATCTTCCGAATCTGAAGAAAATGAGCGACTACCTTTAAGAAGAAAAAAGGAATCTTTCATTTGGCAATTTTTCACTTATCCTGAAGATCAAAAGAAAGTGAATGCGCCAAAAGTAACCTGCACGATATGCAAATCGGAGCTCTCAAGGGGAAATCCAAGAAAAAAATATTCCTTTTCCATACATACCATGCAGCGGCATGTCAAACAAAGGCACCCTGAGCATTATGCAAAAGCATCGACAAGAGCCCTGGCCACGCTATTACCATCAGAAGTGGCTAGCACATCTTCTGGTGGACGACCTGTATCTCCATCGAGTGCTGAGATGGACTTGAGACCATATCTTGCGAAGGTGCACATGAAATGCAACGAGTGTGGAGAAATTCTTTTGTACGGAGAGCAGAGCCTCATTCTTATTAAACTCAAAATTGAGAGTCATAAATGCCCCAAGAAAAGATAAATTTCTTCATTTCATTTTGATCCTGTGTTACACTTCAAAATGTTGTTGCAAGTTTAAAAAATCAAAAACATCATAACAGGAAGTTTATCGCCGCTTTTTTTTTTTCGTGCGCGACTGGGTGCGCGCACCCACCTATATATTTTGTGGAAAGTTTGCAATTTGAACCTATTGAATTTCTTCATAGACCCATCAAAGAACTTATAGTACGTGAAAGAGACTAAACCTAGGCTTATTTTTCATTATTATCAAAATTTTCATTAAATAAAAGCGAATGTCTTTTTAAACTTTCGTGCGTGACTGGATGTACACACCTTTGTATTGTTTTTAAGAAATATAAAAGGTTTTATAGTTTAATAATTGTATGCTTGAATCGAGCTTAGAAGATATACAAAATCCGGATTTGTTTGGATTTACTCCTTTTTACGTTTTAAAACTTGGCTGAATTAGACCGCTACTTCCAAATGACGTACGTGACCAGATACTGTCACCGCGTACACGTCCTGAGACGCGCATGTGAAGTCATGTGACTTGAAAACAACACTTCAAATTGGTTCTTAGTAGTTTCCATTCTGCAATTTACACGGAACACTCCACCCACTTCCCTGGAGAAAAAGTTTATCGGAAAACTTTTAAACCCTCCTCTTATTTGTGTGTGTGTAGGCATTTATATAGCGCACTGCTACCCGTGGGCGTCCTGGCGCTTAGACCGCTGCGAAACCCTTCCTGGCTTCCCTGAGAGATGGTCCCTTACTGGGAATCTCCAGGGTGAGACCAGGCATCCCCGGCGGTCTGGTGGGGCCAATAGTGAAGATGAGGCAAGCTAATGCCCAGAGTTGCCGAGTGTGATCGCTGATCAGAGTGGGCACCGAGGCGTGAGAATTATCGAGTCCGCTGACCCTGGTCCAGAAACCTGCCGCGCCGGGAATCGAACCCTGGTCCCGGGCCGTCCTCTGCTCTCGGGTCTGCCGCCTCTAACCAGTGAGCCACACTACTTCACTTATCAAACATTCGACATCGTTAACATAACAGTTAGTAAATAAAACTAAATCCACCCCGTCCCTTAATTACAAGGGACACATTACTGTGTGAAAACAACTTTTATTTTCACGCGATAATGTGAAATACTGAGCCTGTTACAGGATTTTCTTTCACATATATGTTCCCATTGATCTTCAAGCACTAACACCGTGGAAAATACCACCGATAGCGGTGATATTTTTAACGCAGAGAACGGGCGATTTTTATCGCTTAGAGCCCTTGCTATTATAAAGGTTTATCTCCTAAGTCTCTGATTCTCAAACTGTGCAACGCGGCTCCCCTGTGTGTCGTAATGAGGTGCTAGGGGCGCCGCGCAGACTCTACTGTGACTAAGCATCCATAAATTCCACGGACATCTCTACCCTGTTATCTGCAATTGTAAACATCAAAAGGAGCTGCGCTGCGCCCCTCGGAGAGGCCTCACTCCCACTGCTACAGCGGCTTGGCAGTCGTCCAGATGCACAAGAACAACCTCTCCGATCCATTGAACTTCTGTGTCGGTCTCAATGAAAATAAGCACTGAAGAATATTCAAGTATGTAGTACTCCTCCTGCTACAGCATACAGAATGCATTCTGTTAGGTATAAAAAAGTGAAACACCCACGCAACAATCATACAGAACACTTCCTCTAAAGAAGCCTGTGATTAACTTTAAAACATCAGGTTACCCTTTTTTCACTCTCTCATCATTGTTAAAGATAAGTATTTATAATACTAATTAAACAATGCCATGGTTCTTGCTTTTTTATTTAAAGAATCTTGCAATCATTCACAAATCCAATACTCATGGCTTCTTTTTCGTGAGAAAAATCTTGCAACATTATATATCTACATAGAATAACGCAAAAAACATAACACTGCAAAGGCCGAACACTCTACTAAACGCAGATTTGTAACATACAGGGCAGATTTATGTTAACTACTTCATACCCAGATATGCACCAGTTAATGTGCACCACAGTATGCTAGTGCTCCGTCACCCATGGTGTGCCACATTTAAAATGAGGCGCACCATGGCACAAAGACAGCACACATGCGGAACATATCTGTGCAGAAAAATATAATACATTGCTAGAGTTGCATCGCAAATGTAATGCAGCTCCAGCAAGGCTCACCAGTGCACTATATTCAAATTGCTGTGTCAAGACCTACGCCTGCTTCAAGCACATGCACAGTTTTGAAACAGCATGGGCCTGAAAGTCACTGAGTGAAATCTCATGGATTACAGTCAGCCACTTTCAAGACGCATTACTTCAGAGGAACACTTCCTTATGATACAGGGCTTTAGAATGTCACATATCTCCTAGATTCATTAATGTTGTATATATGATACATTATTTCCACTGTCATTATAAAAAATAAAGTGACGAAATTGTAGCGCAAAGAGACGCAACGTCAACATAAAGCTGCCACAATGTGTTTTAAAGTACCCTTTAAATTACAACCAACACTCTCTTTGTAGAGACCCCTCAGGTTTTTTTAACACCTGTTAAATCCTTCCATACTCATCACAAAGCCGCTCCATCACGAGCATCGCCTGAGCTGTCCTCAGGACGAACCACATTTGTCATGGGCTTGCCGCTATGCTTGCGCAACACTAACATTGCGCCTCCATGACACGTTCTATTGACTAAGCAGAACCATGACGGAACCACTCTATCATGAACACACCTCAACCATGGCTCGTGAAGGAGTAGCTCTATCATGACCATACAAGTACCACTCAGCCCCCTGGCCCCCTAATCCTGAGGCAGAATTACCACTGCAACACAGGATTTAAACTTCTGCAAAGAACACCATGTAACATTTAATATCATTCTCCACCAATATTTTCATATATCAGTGTTGCTGAACTCACTCACTGAAATGTCGCTCATTTCATTAAATCACTTTTAAAGCATGCCTTATAACAATGCACCCAATCCTATGTGGAAGTGTTTATATTAAACATGACATTGCTTTAACCAGGATAGACAAAGAAATGACACAGTGATGTAAAAGTTTCTTTATTTTATATACTTACCTAAAAAAAAAGTAAATTTCTTTTTAAAACGTAGTACCTGTGGAAGAAAAGTAAAAATAAGATTATAAAGTACATTTCATTAAAGAAAAAAAAATAGGAGACAATAAGAGAGAGGCAGAGAAAACTCTCGGATATTATTACTTGTACTTACCTTATAAATATAATATCTGTGGAGGACAGTAAAAAAAATCTGTTATAATACATATTTCTAAATGCAATGTAACAAAATAAGTCAAACAACATATTAAATGGTTTATTTTTGCTGTCCTCAGAATACATTGATTTTCACTATGAAGAGTGATTTCAATATTAATCCTCATATAACAGCGGGGAAAAAAAACACAAACAAAATGATTGTGTTTAAAAAACCCATACAAAATCTCCATACATATTATAAATACCTGAAAAAAACATGTCTTAAATGTTTTTCTCAAATTCGCAATTTCTTGAGCAAGCACACTACATCTTCCACAGTTACAAACTAATTAAACTATACAACCTATTTTTCAATATATCTCAACAAAGCCCCGTGCAAGTATCTCCTATAAAAAATCTATCTGAAGGACACATTTTCTTCTCTCATACCTTTCCGCGTGGCCAAATTGTATAAGCTAACTCATTATCTTTTAAATACCTCTCCCAAAAACTTGTGTCCATATAAGTTCTAAAATAATTATCTAAAGTACTCATTTTCTTCTCTCATATTTTTCCACGTGGCCAAATACTGTGAGTTAAGAAGTTTTTTTCTGAAATTATTTAATCTTAGTCTTATCTATTCTTTTCTGAACCTTTACAATTAAAATTTGTAACATGTTTATACCATCAAACATTAAGTAAATTTGTACCTGATGTTATCACTATGCCAAACACAAATTTCATTTATAGATTTGTACACCCTCAGTCACATGATATTTGTAAACTAGTAAGTTTCAGATCTTTACAGTATACATCTTCCTACAGCAAGTCATTCTACTGAAATTTGGGTTCCAAAAATAACAGATAAGAGTTAGTTAAGGCAAAAGGCAAACGTTTCTTAAAAGTCAATTGGCTATCATTGCAGAGCGTCCAGCCACTTGCACACTTCAAATAAGCTGTATAATGTCCTGATGATGTAGAAGGCCCTTCATGAAAAATAATGGCTACAGTTACAAATGTTCTTCTAGAAATAGATACTTGAGAAGCCACAAAATTTTTAATTAAAGTTGACAATTTACTCTTATCAGCTCTGCATCGTTGAAACATTAAAATTACATATTGTCCGTATCTATGGATAAATAAAGTTGATAACATTTCAGACTTACATTGAGAACAGACCATGTTCTGATGCACATCTTTAACTATTAAAAGACACTTCTTTGCCGTCTGGTAATGTTAAATATAAAAATCTTTCACTGTGTATATCAGTACTACTTGAAAATGAGCAATTATCACAATTATGTTCCCATTTATAAGAAAGGCCAAAAAGACTATCAATATCTACACCTTCATCTTCCAAAACTGTAAACATATACATGATAAATTCCTGACAATCTTGCTGAATATTCTGAGAAAATTGATTTACTCCTGCACATATGTCTAAAACATTCCTTAGTTCTGAAACATTTGCTACTTCACTATCACCACTACAACATATTTCAAATATAGAATTTAAGGAATAGCAAAATGTTTGCTCCTGATTTTCTATAATCTGTTCCTTAACATTTTTCAGAAAGAAAACAACATTAACTACTACATTTGCATAGCAGTTGACACCAGACCTGTTTTCAAACTTAAATTCAACAATCTCTTCAATACTAACAGTTTTCTTACGGCTACCAACAACAGCTACATCTTTTGTTTGTCGTTTCTCGACTACTTCAGCACATTTCTCCTCATTTTTCCTTTTCTGACCAACCATACGCCTTTCAATTAAAGGATATTGAGGTAAACTTGGAGCATATTCTCTTCTTAACCTATTATACTCCTTCACACAATTTAAATCTGCACTAATCTTTGTCTCATCATAATCAATTAGATAAAGTCCACATAAAGTTCTAACTCGCGATAAAGCAACATACGCCATACCCTCTTTGAATACAGTGCTTCCAATATTTACCAAAGCACAATCTACACTTAAACCTTGAGATTTGTGTATAGTCACTGCATATGCCAAACAAATTGGAAATTGCTTACGACGGACATATAAGTCTTTCACAAGCAAAAAACGAGTTGAACATCGACTAATTTGTTGAACTTCCTCAATTCCATCAAATTTTATTCTCAAAAATTCAATCTCATCTCTATTTGTATAATTGACAAAACCAACAACATTACCCATTGCTCCATTTACCAATCCTCTTTCTACATGTAAATTTCTCCTTAAAATTATCCGACAATTTAAACATACATACAGATTTTTCTCTAAACCAGCAGTTTTAGATATAGTTTTTTGAAGAGAATCTAATTTTAACTTCAACTTTTCAGACAAAACAATAGTACTACCTTCATGCTCTATTCTATCTTTAGCTTCCAGTTTCTTAATTTCTTGATTTTCTAAATTCAACATTTTCTCATTAAAAACTGAACATTCTTTCAGAGTTGGCATCAAGCATATCACTGACTTATCTGCTACCTCTTTAATATATATTTTCTCAGGTACATTATCTTCATTAGGAAACAGCTTGGAAAGTAATCGTGTTCGTAGAGTGTGTTTCACATCTTCAGTTACTTTTCCAATCCTAATATCTTGAAGAATATTTCCATATTTAGTATCCTTTGCCTGTCGCATATTTTGAATCAGTTCAGTACATTTGAAATGTGACCATATATTTACGTTTCCAATACTGCCCAGGCACTTTCTGGTCTCCTCATGTGTAACAGTTTCAAATACAGGTTGTCCTTTCACAGGAGTTAGCTGCAGTAGATCTCCAAAAACTATGACATGTTTACCTCCAAATAACACATCATACTCTGTCTTAAGTGTCTGTTGCATTCTTAAATGCACAAAAGCAAGCATTAAATTGGATACCATGCTTACTTCATCAATAATAAGAAGTTTCATTTTTTTAAGGACTCTAGAAACTTCAAAACAAGCTTCTCCAGATAGCTTCTGATATTGTAATTTATTTTCATGTTCAACTGGCAGCATCAGTAAACGATGTAAATTAATACCTTTAATATTATGTGCTGCCAATCCAGTTGGAGCAGTAACAACACACGACAGTGTTGACTGAGTTCTTTGCTGCAAATATGTAGTAATTCCTTTAATTAAGAAACTTTTACCAGTCCCAGCTTCTCCACTTACATATAATCGAATAGGTTCAAATGACATACATGAGCAATCTTTTCTCTCATGATGAAAGCCATGCTCAATATGCTCTGTCACTTCATCATATATCTGTCTTTGCTCAACATTAAACTGCTTTTTTAATTCTTCTAAGTTGATTACTTCCTCTTGACCTTGCTGCATTGCTCTTTCCACCTCATCCATGGCGGTTGCTGCTTCATTTTGGATAATTGGTTGTCCCAGTGGATCTTGACTTAATGAAGCCGAACTTTGACTACCTTGTGAACTATCTCTAGCAATCTCCGCTGCAATTGTCGCTTCTTGCTCTATTTCATCATTCAACATTTGGAGATAATTACTAAAAACAGGACATTCAATACTACTTTTAGATGTGTTGAATGAATCTTCATAACTATCAAAGTCTCCAAGTAGTTCCTCTTCTCTACGCCATGGTTTAAAGAGTTGCAAAAGAGCAAAATAGTAAAATTCTCTTTTATCAGGTGTTTCGCAACTCAGTTTCCGATGATTAATCAAGTGTCCTTTTCTTTGTTTCACCAGACATCCTTCATGTCCAATTACAGCGTGTACACCTTTATCAATGTTCTCTGTAACATTCCTTTTAAAAGTGTAGTTTTGAAGTATTTCATACAGACAAATGTTTTCAAGCAGAGTACTTCTATTTGGATAGTATGTATCCAACATATTTGTTTTCAGAATGTCTGTACTGTTTGGTTCTTTCTGGGCTAAATATTCAATTTCTTGCACAGGTTTCAGAACACGGTTTCGTGTTTCTGCAAGGCCCAAACTCACCCAGAGAATAGTCCTTGATTTAGCATAAAGACTTGCTGATGATAATCGGTCACAACATTCATATGCTCCAATTTCTCGATGAGACAGCATCTTCAAACTGTGCGTATACAATTTCTTGCTTAGGCTCTTTTTATGAGAAATGTCTTCCCACATCTCCTTCAATTCCGTCTTTTCAGATTTCGTGATGTAAGACGTTACATATCGAGCCACAGCAATAGAATTGTCTGCAACATATTGTATGTCCATGTTAGCATTCCACATGGACAAAATGACTGGGTTATAGTCATTTATATATTTGGATTCTTCACCTCTTCTTAAATTGTACGTATTTTTAGGTGACCTCCTTCTGATATTATGTCGCAAACATGACATCAAATTGTTGACTCTTCCTTTTGAAAGTACCGGTCGTGCAAATCCAAAACGACATTTGGTGTAGAATTTGCTCTTTGATTTGAATTTTCGCCGACAATATTTTCCACAACTATGACTTTGAAAACGTAACACTTTTCCTCTTAAGTCCTTATCAGTTGTACTATTAGGTATGTCACAAGTGGCATACTGTTCAATAAAAGACAGTACAGTCTCATCCGAGTCTGTTCCAAATTTAGGAGCATCCTTGATCCATAACAGCATGTGAATATGAGGAGCACCTCTTGCTTGATATTCTTTTCTCCAAAAGAAATCCAGTACTTCACCAAGAGGCGGATTTTTCTTGTTAGTAATGAAAGACATCATAGCTTCAAATCTATGATTAAAATACCTGCAAACATTAACTGGATCTAATGAACACAGTTCTCCAGGTGTCTTGTAGTTTATGTTTTCTATGTTTGCATTCGCCTCCCGAAGAAATTCAAGTAAATCTTCCCAAGCATACTCTGCACAGCTTAGAGTTAAAAACCATGTTGGTGCTCCTAAGTTTCTAAGCATGCACTTCAAATCTCCATGACAACGGTACCAATACTCATTAGTACCACGCTGACAAGCCATTAAATTAATTAGGTGTGAATCCAAAACACTATCTTTCTGTTGCACTTTATCCATAAATTCCTTTGCTGAAATATTTTGCAGATGAACTTCACTTTTTAAGATATGGTTTACTGCATAAGACAGACCAGATAAGCCACTCTCAAACAAAAGATGAAACAAATATGGAATGCATTGGCGAAACCTCGGATCTTCCGCATATAATCTTGTTGTCCGGTATTCAGATGCAGGAATCAGCATAGGTCGATCATCATATCGTGTACCTTCACCTGTAGGGAATAACTGTGGAAAACAACGACCTTCCAAACTTTCTTCCCACACACTAATAGGATTTCCTTTCGCCTTTTTCATCTGAAATAATTCAATAGCATTCCCTATTGCTTCTTTGGAATGCAGTGGATGAACACTGTAATGTTCATAAATTTCTTCACTTCTGGATACGTCAACTTTTTCAATTTGTCCACTAGACAAATCACTGTCCTCTTCTTCACTTATATCTTCTTGTTCTACGTATACATCTTTATAGTGCTTATTGTTTTGCACTAAATACAACGTTGCCTTTTTCACTTTTCTAACATCCACTAAATCTTGCCAGATTTTCTTACTCTTTGTAGGTACACCATTAACTAGAATAACTAGAGGTTACTCTTCTACATTTTCAACACCAATTGTTTCCATATTTTTTTTAAATCAAGTGGCAAATATACAACTCTACCCTTTAATCCTCTTTGTAAATCTGAAGGATTTAATTTACCAGTCTTAGGCTCCATACGAACAATAGCCTGAAAAGGATGTACACATTGAATCAGAATAGTCTCATAAGTATTTAAATCCATCAATTCTGATGGAATATTTATCAACTCTAGATTATTATGAACAGCTGTAGCAGGCATTTTATTTTGATTTAATTTATTATAACAATATTTACAAACACGTTGCTCAAAACCCAAATCAAAATAGTTTTCCACCAACAAATAAGTTGCAAAATCTTTCCATTGACCATTACTTTCATCTTCACTTTTTAAATATAAATCAACTAACCTAGTTTGACTTTTGTAATGAATGCGTCGACAACAAACACAAGAAAAATTTGGTTTCTCACCTGCAATTACCTTAAACTTTATTATATCCTGTTCAAAATATTGAATATTAACATGTCCAACATTTTCTAATACATTTCCTTCTATAATTATATCAGTTTCTGCATTGTCTTCCTCTGGACCAAAATAACTTACCTCAATTTCTGCACAAATCTTCTTAACATCTAATTCACATCCATGCAAAAGAGCACTATTTAACTGTTTAAGTTTAAGTGCTGGACTTTTTGCATAATACAACTTTCTCACTAATTTTCTCATTTCAGTATGATGCACTCCTAACATCCTGAAGTGATGAAACACACTCTGGCATATTTTTTTAGAAAGACAAGCCAGTGAATGACCTTGCAGACCTATTTTTTCTCGCACTCTGCAATGATCTAATTCTTGCAACATTTTAATTTTTTTTTAGACTTTCTTTAGTGTACTTACGTAAGAAATTGCGAAAGAAATCAATTGAATCCTGTCGTACACTACAAATGCTACTACAATTCCAACTGTAAACAGGAACATTAGGACGTCCCTCTAAAGCTTCTCCAGCCATAACCTCTTCTGCATTTATAACCACAATTCTCTCTTTCTCAATTACACAACCATCCTTCACCTCATACGCTCGACCACTGGTGTCAACTGCATGCAACAGATCGTTACTTTGAAAGTAACTCTCTTCATTGAAAAATGGCTCAGAAGTTGAAGTATGCATCCACTTCCCAGAAAACACTTTACAAAAATTACTCCTATTTATGTGTCTCTTCCATTTACTTTTACCTTTTAAAACTCGAATTGCCTTATTTAGAATATTTATTCTATTAAGTACTAAAATAAATAATTTTCTTTTTGTCTCAAACGCGTGCTCAACAATACCCTCTATATATTGTTTCTTCTTAAGAAAAGCAGATCTTCTTTTAGAAACTTTCTCCTATTGTAATAAATTAAAAACTACTCTGTTGTAAAACATACGCTTCCTGATTTGGCTAAATTGATTAGTCCGGGTTTTACTGTACTCTTTTTCCTGTCTCCTGATTCCAGAAATATTTTTATCTTTGATTCCATATCTCCTTCTCGATACTGATATCGTTTTCTTCTTCTGGACTTCAATACTAAAATCTTTCCTTCCCAAAATTGCTTTCAAAAACTTTTTGGTTTGCTTACCAGGAGAACTCTTCTTTGTATCCGTCCTTTCTTCATTTGAAAATTGTTCGATTCCTTTCTTCTTCAAACTGTAAGTCCGTTTATAGAGTTTTTTGTTTTCAATTCTGGTCGGCATCTTAATTTAAAATTCTGATGAAATTGTCAATCTGTAAAACACAAAAATAACAAATATTATAGTTCACTACTAGCATATACCGTACAAATTAAAACCACAGATTCATTTCCTAATAGAATAAAGAAAATAACAGAAAGTCTTGAACAAAGTAGGAAATCCTGTAGTGAATGTTGGTTCTAAATTTATCACACTCCATATCTGTTTTAACATTATAGACAGTTTTTTATTCTAATTTTTAAAGCATACAAACAGTACACTTTTTTCAAGAACTATCGGTCATCCTAGATGTTTTAATCTTTTCTACTACAATCTCTTTTACACTTCATGAGAACATGTCTTATCACTCTCATAAAGCACATCATCGACGAATATGTCAAGAAAACTGTCTTCACGAATGCTTTGCTATCAATTTTTTTTTATTTATTCAAAAGTTCATAATTTAGAAGAACTTCCAGCATTAGTTCATCAGGGACTTCTTCAAGTCCAAAGTCCTCATCTCCTTCTACCATCTCTAAGTAAGCTGAGTCTAAAGATATGTCCAAAAAATCATCATTTTCATCTATTTCCTCTCCAAACACCACGTCTAAAATTTCCTCCATCACTTCGTTAATGATGTCAAAATGAATTTCATTGTCTTCTGAGCAATTCTCCATAACTAGACTGTTTTTATTCTTCTGTATCCTTTTAAAAAAATATAGAGACTAAATTATATCTTTTTTCATAAGTGTATAACTTAAAAGTACCTTTACTAATTTTTAAACTACCTATATTTTTATAATTTCTAACTTATTAACTCTATATATTGTAAGATACCACATTCCTCTTGTTTTGAAAAGAAATTGGCAATATAACCCTAAACATTTACATTGATCTTTTTTTTCCATTAAATAATTACTATTGTTAAAAGACATTTCACTGTAAAATTTATTTTTAGATTTTGTGGATATCAGAAATATTTATTACCTGTACAATTAATTTTTAGAGACCCATTTTTTGAGTTCATCACTACAAATTGCAATATAAACTATTTGCACTCTGAAGAAAAGGATCACACTATACAAACCATAGCATTCACTTAACAGATTACTACTTCCCACAGAGACAGTTCCTTTTATGTTTCAACAGCATACTCACCATGTAAATGTCATAGCATATACAAAATGTCATACTAACCATGAAGAACCACCTCATAATAAAGCTCTGCATTAATATGTAAAACAGTGCCTATACATAGTATAATCACAGATATGCAGGAAAGATGCCCATCACACCTAGAACCATATCATAATACCTCTCTGTAAATAAAGGAGAAAGACTGCCAAACATAATGCAACAAGATTTCAAAAATAATGAGCACTTCACAAGAATTAATTAAAGGAAACCTGAAAGAATTATACTCCAATGATCCGTAAATCTGAACTCCTTCCAAAAGAACCAAGCTCATTAAAAGTTAATTTCAACTGTCAATAGAGAACATCTCAAAATACATATCTAGTATAAGCAGATACAACCACATGTGAAAAATTTAAGATAAAATCATGTTCCAAACATTTTAAAAAATATTCTTTATTATTTTCATGAGCACCCAAAGAAATTGCCAAAGCAAAAAAACTAACTCACCTGAAAAAAAGAATATATTTTCCCAATTCGGATAATTCAGAAGGCAGGTTGT
Source organism: Lissotriton vulgaris (assembly GCF_964263255.1). NCBI lineage: Eukaryota > Metazoa > Chordata > Amphibia > Caudata > Salamandridae > Lissotriton > Lissotriton vulgaris. The sequence goes on from NW_028249152.1 coordinate 57,936, forward strand.
TGCTTTCAGGCACCAAACACTATAAAAAAGGAAATACTAAAATTTAATTAACTTATTACAGACTTATTTCTTACACAACATAGAATCATTATAGCAAAGAACAAGCATAACAGATAAATTCCCCAAAATCCTCTATCATTAAAATAAGATACAAAATGTCTCATTTATGAAAGCGTTGCGCCATAGATATGTCACTTTTTCCTATGTTAAAACTGATGCACCAGCGACACTAGGCCATCATATCAAAAAGCCCATGTGACAGAAAACAAGTGCATAAATAGAAAATACAGGGCCAGCCTTAGACACATGCAAGCAGTAGACCTGCACAGGACCACCAAACCCCAGGGGCCACCATGTTAATATATATCCTTAATATAATAATCCTCTGAGGATGGATACATATTTGCGTGGCAGCCCATACCAGAAATTTGGCGTCCTCTGGCTCTGTTCCACTACCAAACACCCTGACCCCCCCCTCTTCACTGAACTCCGCACTCCACCCCACCCGGACCCCCTGTTACAAAGCCCCCTACCTACGCTCCCTGCCCAGGGCCACCATGAGCCTAGAGCCGCCCCTGGTAAATTTATAAAACACAGCAATAGTAAAACTCAAAGAATAGGCAACAGGCTGAAAAACTAAATAGTAGATAAAGACACATATTTTTTACATAATCCCATTGAAAAACATGTAGTGATTTTTTTAATCTACCATGCATCTGGCCCTCCAGGACCGCTTTGAAAACTCCTGCTTTAAACCTTTACATTTCATTTTTAAACCATACACTTTCAATTAAATTTTTTATTTAATTACAATTCCTGTAATGTTGCGCACCTTTTCAAAAATACACTAGTGCCTGTTATTATAACGATTTTTTTCATTCTTCATCAGTGATATTTTTTTAACATATAATGAAAATCACTATAACTTTTTAAACGACAAAGCTAACACGGTAAAAATAACTCTCCATTTGCTTCCCTTTAAGAATCTAGATTATCTACCCCACGCATGCGATCCTTGATATTTCCATCTGGCAGCAAATACCGACCTTGAATCTGAAGACATGAACAACAGCTCCATTGTCACATTTAGAAGTTAACGTAGCATCTGCTCACACACATATCTTTCACTTAGCTAATATTCACAGACAACAGCATTCGTTTAAAAAAAAAAGGTGACCTTCCTTTACAATTTGCTGAAATGACTCCCTTATTTTTTAACGCATCCTCAACTTCAAGACAGGCTATTTTTTATGATAACTACTAAGCAATATTTAAGTGACTACTCTGCTAGAAATTTTATCAAGTCATTCTGCTACTCTTCACTCCATAGCCGGCGACCTATTTCTGTGGACTTCCTGTTGAACTGGCAGTGCTGCGACGTTTGTCTTACCATCTTGCTTAATTCGAAATGGATGTCCCTCCTGTCTTCGCAAACGAGCCGGACCACTTAGAACTGTTTCGACAGAGGATGCTTCACTACTACGGTACCTTAGCACTCTCGACTTTGAATACTTCATATCGATTATCATTTCGATATTCGTATTTCACCTGTGTGCAGCCTGTATTTCATTGCCTGAGCTGTGATTTCATGTGGGCCCTGGACTTATGTCTCTGCAACTTGGTACCTCCTGAAGCGAATTACAATCACCTCATGAATCCGTTAATTGATCATGAACAGCTTTGTTACAACGGAGGGTTTATGGCCTTTGCAGCGATACAAGGAGTTCTGGGTCATTGGAATATATTCGCAGCGGCGCAAGATTTCCTAGCAGAGAGCTACATCGAAAACCCACCGAGCTGTCCTCTGATGGTAAAAGAGGCTCCGATAATAACAGATCATGAATGCTGCTTTCCTCTTTTCAATTGGATGGCTGACATGTTTTCAGATGATAACAGTGATTTCCTGTTAGAAGCAGTTGCTACCTACTTTGCTTACACAATGGACGGATGACTCTTTCCTAACAGAGAGCTACATCGAAAACCCACTGAGCTGTCCTCTGATGGTAAAAGAGGCTCCGATAATAACAAATCATGAATACTGCTTTTCTCTTTTCAATAGGATGGCTGACATATTTTCAAATGATAACAGTGATTTCCTGTTAGAAGCAGAAGCTACCTACTTTGCCTACACAATGGTTCGATAACTCTTATGCAAGCCATTGACGTCCACATTTCCTTTTGTCTCCCTATGTTCTTCACGTTCTTTTGGATATTTTCTTAACAAGAGCAGACCTATTGGCTTTACTAACAGTGGACATTATGATTTCGTGCTGGTTAACTTTTGGTCTTTTATGTGGACTAAATTTTTTTCTTCAGCTACTCGATTTTCAACTTTATTTTTTTTTAAACTCTAATCTCAACAATTCTACTGCATATCTTATCTTATGTTATTTCAAACGTACTCGAAGTAAAACTCGCTAATATATGCTACATGTGCCCTGATTAATGTGTAAATATAGAATGAGTTTTTTATAACTGTAAACGCCATTTCGCCTTTCAACTGCTTATTTCCGCCTCACACGCCTCTGCTCCTTTAATTTTCCATAAAAATATATATTTTTTAAATACATAAGAGAAAAATATATTCTTTCAATAATATTTCCATTGTTTTTCATGCTGTATTTCAAATGCAATACTGCAACCTTCAAAAGATATCTCAATACAGTAGTTCTTCTCAACACTGATTTGCGAACGATCCAACAGATGACATACATGCACCTCTCGCCATTTTGTCGCTTTTGGCGCCTTTTTTTTCCCTTACACAGTAACATAACACAAAATTGATAGTGCTTCGCATGTAGACAGCTGATTGATAAAGTGATGATGTATACCCACTAGCATTTTCATATATCGTTCCTAAACTGAAAGGCCAGAGACCTTCTTCCATTTATTAAAATATAATATACTTCCTTATAAGAGTGTACAATTAATTTTGCGAAACTATATTCATTTTTCATCAACTATAGCGTTTGTATTCCATGTACTACTGACTATACCGATTACTTTGTTTTTTGCAATGTCTGTACTCATATTACATAAGGGACTTGCCTTCAAAACAGTGCATTTCTGAATAAACATTTAAAATATACACGTTCTCTCTTTTAATCCATAATCTCAACTGAAATGATTGTATATTGAAAGAGTATTCATGTGTTCCACGTAACCTCAGCTGTACTAACTTAATGTTTTCTTTTGTCGACCTCACTTACTGATACTAGAACCCGCAAGCCTATAACGGCCCGTGAACTCTTTCTTAGTAGGTCGCGCACCGTACAGACAGTTGTACCGCTGTTAAAAAAAATGTATTACTGTTACCAAGCACCGCCACAGTTCCGCTTGACTCAGAGTTAATCACTGCTCCCACGCTTCTACAGGCCAGACGCTATGTCGTATTTCACTCCTTATCACGCTTTCATCTCCACAATAACAAACAGTTCTCCGCCAGCCACCAGAGAACAATCTGCAGATGCAGAGGCACTAACTAGTGAAATACGACATACCCTCTGCTCTGTGAAAGCAACCAAGCGGTAATTGTGAAAGAAAACATTCACTAGCGCTTCAAAAAAGCAATGCAATTATATAATTATTTTTTAGAAAACGTTCCAATTACTTTGATAGGACTATCTGTGTGTGCCTCCACAGCAAACTTCCTCAGCCCGGACTGAAGGCAGACACAGACAGACAAACACACAATAGGATAACACAGGGCAACGGAGACGGAAAACAGAAGGGACATGAAGATGCAGTCAAACAGCAGGAGTGAGAGAGATATTTTTATACTCCGTTTGGTACCTCAATTTACGAACACATTTACTGCACAAATCTGTGTACAACTTCATGTCAAAACTTTTCATTTTATTTCACTCGACCACCTCCCCTTCTCACCCCACCAGTGCAAGCCGCGGCCAGAAACAGCACTATAATTTTGTCGTCTAACAGAAACTTTGTGAATACCTTAATCATTACCACTTTGGCCCCCTTCCCCCTCCCTCTCGCCCCACCCCCACCAGTGCAGACCACGGCAGCCAACCACCCTGAAATTTTGTCGACTGACAAAAAGTTTACGAATTCATTAACCATTAGCATTTTTTGACGACGGTATCACTAGTAATTTACCATTTCTCTCTCTATCTGCATTATCTGTCTCTCTGCTAATATCATTTTTTCACTTCATGAACAACTTCTCTCCTTATATATAAAAGCTTCAAAATCTCACAAATAATTACTCTCTATATTAAACATATTTTATACTGCGTATTTCACATTTAAATGAAAAAATTAGTTTTAGAAATACAACACATTATGACTGCCAAAAATTAGTTTTCTTTCAGGCTACGAGGAAAATCAATCAATGTTTGTGACTGAACCATATTTTACGGTACATGATAAAATAAACTGTTACAGACTTACCTTTACCAATGCTTTGTACGATGTACAACAGTGACAGTCACAAAACAGATATTCGTTTGACGGAACTCTCTATTAAGCTTCTATCACTGCAACCAAAATTCAATGGCACAGATATCCAGTCAATACAGACTCATATAACTCTCTTCAGCCAATCATATTTCGTCACGCAAAATTGTAAAATCAAATTTACATTTCAATTGGTTGTCCCTCACAATATTTTTAATGTCACATAAAAGTCACCCATCACCCACTGCCATCTCTGGCTGTTTCCATGGTAACACCTCATTCTGCACCTGGCTGAAGGCACAGGTCAAAAGTTCATATCTCAACGGTCTACAGCAAACTAACAAGACTGTTTTCCCTCCAGAAACACCTCCCAATCCACAGCTCTGTTACATGTCATTTTTTTCACACCCAATAGTACTTTTCATTTTACATAAACATTAACATGCAACGTAGTCTTCAATCTTGAGGTATTACAATCAACCAATCATTTTTATTTTTTCAACCACACCCAGCCTCATTTTTTTTTTTATCCTGACTTTCAACTTCTAACTACCATTCCACTTCCAGAACCCATCGGAGTACGACTGCATATCCCTTGAAAATGAAGGTTTGGCTTTTAGGACACAGTTATATTCACTGGAGTGGAAAATATGCAGCAAGCAGAGGTATTTCCAACCTTGATTTAGCAAATGTACACATAACGTGGATTGGCCAAAGAGTATTGAAATGTCACCAATTGATTCCATGGGTGAAAACTTTTATGCATCTCCCAGAACCAGACCTTATAATTGTGCACTGTGGTGGGAACGATCTAGGCACAATGACTGGGGTAGGTCTGGAAATGCTTCTAAAAGACACCTTTCGACAATTGATGAAACTTTTTCCTTGAACTGCCTTGGTATATTCCAATATATGCCAAAGACAGAAATGGAATTGGTCCAATCAACATTGTGCACAAATTGACAAAGCAAGGAGACATGTAAATAAATCTGTTTCTGCTTTCCTCAGAGATTATAGCATGGGTTCTATTTACCACAACAACTTGCGTTACCACATGCAAGACGTCTATAGAAGAGACGGTGTTCATTTCACGGATGAGGGAAACAGAATCTTCCTCTGCAACATCAGGCTCTGCATCGGTACTTACTTATAAATGCAGAAAAAACTCAATTAACACAAGGGCTCTTTTCAGAGCCACCTTATATCTAAGCACTCAAACTTCTGATTTATCTCCATTTTCACACTCTTGTAAATAGGTGTGCGCGACCGGGTGCGCGCACCCCGCAACTTAAAAAAAATATATATATATTTTCGCGTTTAAGGGCCTTACTACACACCCTGAGAAAACCTACGCCGCAAGACAATCTCTACCTTCTCCCCTTTCCATGTTCCAACGCTTTGAAATGAACAATATATTTACTCGCAGTGACAAAATGGCGGTCAACACTTCCTGATTTCCTTCGAATCGAACGTTAACAGACGTCACGCAGCAAAAAAAAATTCCGCTCACGCGCAGCCGCTTGGGTGCGCGCACCCGTGCGTGCGTATAGATATATAATTGACTTTAACTTTAATTTTCTCAACAACTACTGAACGGATTTACACCATTCCAAAAAAAGCGTTATCTGCGAACCGGACTCTACAGTTTTGCCAAATTTCTTATAAATCCATTCAGCCGTTCGACCTGTAGCCGTGTCTAAACGTCCTATAGAAAATAACATGGAGAAAACACGTTTTGGGACCCCCCTTTTATCTCAGCCCCCACTTGACCAATCCCCCCCAAACTTTGAAGGAAGGAGCGCAGCGGACCGAGCCATCTTCTTTGAGAAATTCGCAAAGATTCTTCAACCAGGGCCAAAGTTATTCCAAATAGAATGTTGAGGATTTCCTATGGAAACTAGGTCCTAACTATAACTACCTACTGGCGACCGCCAGTAGGTTATATATATATATATATATATATATATATATATATATATATATATATATATATATATATATATATATATATATATATATATATATATATATATATATATATATATTCAATGAAAAAAACATTGGTTATAGAACATATATAGTTAGGAATTTGCATTTACAAAACCTTATTTTACTCGCATAAAACCATTGAAATTCCATATATAGTTAGATGTGCTAACTATATATCGCGCACCCGCAATCCACTGCTGATGATGTCACATATTACATCATTCATGACATGGTTAGTGACATCACTGATGACATCACTGATGACATCTCAAATGACATCACTGATGACATCACTGATGACATCACTGATGACATCTCAATGGTTTTTTCATTGAATTTTCAAGGTTTTGTAAATGCAAATTCCTAACTATATATGGACTATAACCTATGGTTTTTTCATTGAATTTCAATGGTTTTTTGAAAGCTAATATCTGTAGCTGTAAAATCTATTCTTTTTTAAATCTTTAAATATATTTTACATGTTTTTAATACATGTTTTTAAAAAATATTTTTTTGTTCCGCTCCCAGTTCGCGAACCGGTCAGCTTTCCGTTAGCTCAATTTAAAGCCGCTCCTAGTCCGCGAACCGGTAAACGTTCTTTCAGCGTAACTGTTACGTTAGAATGACGTTTTGCGTTGTCGCGTAATACGTCATCGGACGCGCCAAGTTAGCGGACCCGGAAGCGGACTGAAAGCGGCGCAAAGCGCGAAACGTAAACACACCAGGTCATGTGACTCGGTAATAACACTTTTCATTGGTTCATTTCACTTTTGGTTTTCTAATGATGTAATACTAGGTCATGTGATCTAAAATTAACACTTTTCATTGGTTTAGAACTTTGGCTTTTCCCAAATGATGAAAACCCCTCCTTCTTTCCTCACTCTGACTTTCATCTTGGTGAGAGAAAGACCTTTGTACAATCCAGAGAAATGGCTTCTGTTGTTGCTTCTGGTAGTGTTCCCCCACCACCACCTCCACCTCCTCATGGAAAGAAAGGACCACCAACTCAACCAATCTTTCAAGAAGAGGAAGATGAGGAAGAGGAGGAAGTACCTGAATATTTGCCAGAGGAGCCCAGGAGGTACAACAGGAAAGAAAATTTCATTTGGCAATTTTTTAAATTTCCACCAGGGCAAAAGAAAGTGAACGCCAGGTATGTCTTTTGCCGTATCTGTGATGATCGTCTTTCTAGAGGCACGGACAAAAAATATAGTTATGGGAATTTCACTATGCACAGGCACATGAGCAGGTGGCACCCAAATAACTATAGTGCTGCTCAGCTTCGGGACGAACAACAGAATTCCCCAGCAATAGCCAGAAGATCGGTCGTGCCAGAAGTTTCGGGACCTGAAGCAAGGGAGTTGATCCCAAATATTCAAATGGACATGGGGGAAGTGAAACAAGTTTGTGTGAGGTGCAATCAAATATTATGCTACCGCGAGAGTAGCATAACTCTTATAATAAGAGCCATCAAAAATCATGTATGTCCAAAACGCCCCCAAAAATAAATTCTTCTTTTTTTTGTTGCTCCTGTTGAGCCCTCTTCGATGAATCATTTTTGTTTCCCCCCTCCCCCCAAAAAATAAAAAAAAATACAAAATGTTCAGAAAAAAACAAAAAAATATAAAAAATGTTCAGAAAACTAATAAAAAAAATTTAAAACAACAAAAACAAAAAAAAAGTTCTTTTCAGAACTACCTCCCCATTATTAAAAAAAATTGGTAGAATTCTTTGAACTCTGCCAAGCTCTATTTCTATTAGTTCGCTCCCAGTTCGCACTCCGGTACGCGAACTTTGAGCGAACCAAAATTTTTTTTTAAAAAAAAGAACAGTAAGTATAAGGAAAGGAAACAGACAGTTATGTTACAAAAAAGACAGCTATAGGGAGTAAAGAAAAGATACTGTTACCCGCAATTCACTTCTGATCATGTCATATATTACATAATTTTTGACATGGTCAGTGACATCATCAGCAGTGGATTGTGAGTAACAGTTTTTTTTGTTTACTTCCTATAGCTGTCTTTCTTGTAACATAAATGTCTTTTCCTATCCTTATACTTACTGTTCTTGTTTTAAAAATTTTTGGAGATCATTCAGAAACAGTAACATTAATAGAGACAGAATTAGTGAATAATAATGAAGAAGTATGAGAAGAGAGGGAGTGAGAAAAATACTGGAAGGAGTAGAAAAATTAAGTAATAGAGAAAGGAATGAGAGAAGTAGCAAACACAGGAAAGTAAAGATTAAAGAAATGAAGCAGAAGAACTAATAGATGTTAAATGTGATAGATTAAATGATTGATTGAGGGTGACGATAAGGTGTGTCCTCTCTAAAAGTTTGTTTAAGGTGAACCTTACTCTGGGTTGCATATCAAATTTATGCTTGTTGAAGAATACAGAGGAGATAATAGATGTGAAGACCTACCATTGTAGTAAAACATGCCCACTTATTACATCATTCATAACATAGTCAGTGACATCATCAGCAGTGGAATGCGGATTAAAAAAGTAGAAAACATTTACCTTATAATTCTTGTTAACTTTTAAAGAAAATTTTTCATATATTCAATCTGTAAAAGAGAGAACATTTCCAAAAATATTAAAACATGTATTTAAAAATTAGAAAAAAGAAGGGAAAACGTTCAAGAAGAAACAGTTTTTAAACAACTTTGACACTTACAGAAACCTCTACTTCTCTACCACCCGTACACAATCCTAAAGATATTTATTTTAAACAAACAGTATCTTCATGCTGATGAAATGAGGCCTATTTTGAAACATGATGCTTCTTTTGCATTGCTTATGTCTCACAATAGTGATGCAATAACAGAGCAAAAGAGATGTAAAACCATCATAAAATTGTGTCTAACATTTTAAATGATTGTTTCAGGATGAAAATAAGATGTGTGCTTTCAAGAGCTTTCTTAGAGGTGAGGCCTATTTCTTTTTTTTCAAAAAAAACAGTACCCAGAAGTACAGCACTGTAAGCATTAGAATTGACACTTACAGAAGACTCAGTTTTTCCATATCTACCTCACATTTCTAAATGTATATCATAAGTACAAAAAGCAGAACATTAATTATACATGTTAAATGGTTTATTTTTGCTGTTCTCAGAATGTATCAAATTTCACTTAAATCAGTGATTTGAAGGTATTCATCATGTAACAGCGGGGAAAAAAAAACACAATCAAAATGATTGTGTTTAAAAAACCCATACAACCTAAGAAATCTGAATTCAAAACTCCTTAAAATTAACTTACTTTCAATAACGTCAAAGGATCTCCTATGAACAGCATCCACTCTGTTGTGCTATAAATATTTTCAGCCCGCCACTTTCTGAAAGAAAACCTCCATCATTTCGAAAAATATGTTACATACAAGAAAAGACTTCTCACATTCTATCACATGTTTCCACTAGGCCAAATCATGTTGCAGCGATTCGCAACTCTTGTAATTCTTCCAATCAAATCCCGTCATTTTCTATTTTCGCATCTTTCAAAAAGAAAACATTTGAGATTATTTTCACAATCCTGGACTACTAATATCTTACTCTTCTTTGTCACTCATGTTCTCCTTTTCCTATGACACTGATACTGCTTACTATGAAGCAGACTTACTTGTATCAGGTTTATATAGTTGGATTTTAAAATTGACATTATAATTAAAAGTTTTGGACCAATAATCTAGACAGCATTGCAGACTTACATTCCCTCTACTTGATGAACAATTTCCAATTCCTCACAGGAAATCCCAAAATTCTTTCTTTAAAATTTTGGTTTTAAAAACACCAGGTAAGAATTTTTAAGGTCAAACTGCAATTTTTTTTTGAAAGTTACAACAGAATCATTGCAGAATGACCAGCCGTTTCGAGACTTTAAGTAAGCTGTATAATGTCCTGATGTTGTTGAAGGACCATCGTGATAGATAATTGCTACAGTTACAAAAGTCCTCCCTGATATTGACAGCTGAGAAGCCACAACATTTTTTATTAAAGTTGACAATTTTGATCCATCAGGCTTACATCGTTGGATCATTAAAATGACATACTGGCCATATCTACGTATAAATAATGTTGACATCATATCACATTTACATTGGCTACACTCCATGTTGTGATCCGCTGCATTTACTAGCTTATTAAAGGACACTGATTTACTGTCTGGCAAAGTTAAATATATAAATCTTTCTGAGTCTACACTAGTAGTACTTGATACCATACAGTTCTCGCAGTCATGCTGCCATTGATAAGAAAGCCCAAACAGGTGATCTACATCTACACCCTCATCTTGCAATACATCAAGCATATACATTAAAAACTCCTGACAATCTTGCTGATTATTTTCAGAGAAGTCTGTTTGACCTGAACATTCATCTAACAGATAACGAACTTCAGACACACTTTCTACTTTTGTTCGATCAGTGCTACATTTCTCGAAAACAGAATTCAACAAACAGCATAAAATTTGTTCTGAATTCAACAGAATCTGTTCTTTTAAACTCTCTAGTGAAAAGAGAACATTAACCACTACATTTGCATAGCAGTTGACACCAGAACTGTTTTCAAATTGAAAACCGACAACATCTTCAACAGAATCCACTTTCTTTCTGCTAACAATTTTCGGTTCATTGACTTTTAGTCTTTTTGCAACAACCTCCCTACTATTACTGATATTTCTACGTTTCCGGCCTACCACACGTTTCTCAAACAAAGGATATTGAGGCAAATGTGGCGCATACTCTCTTCTTAACCTATTGTATTCCTTAACACAATCTAGATCCGCACAAATGTTTGTGACATCACAGTCAATCAAGTACAATCCCGATAAAGTTCTAACTCGTGACAATGCCACATATGCCATACCCTCCTTGAACACAGAACTGCCAATATTCACCAATGCACTGTCTACACTTAAACCTTGCGATTTATGGATTGTCACCGCATATGCCAAGCAAACAGGAAACTGTTTATGGCGAACATATAAGTCTTTAACAAGCAAAAACCTAGCAGAACAACGACCAATTAGCTGTACTTCCTCAATGCCATCAAATTTAATTTTTAAAAATTCTATTCCATCTCTATTTCTGTATTTCTCAAAATCAACAACATTACCCATTGATCCATTTACCAGACCTCTTTCTACATGTAAATTCCTTCTCAAAATGATTCGGCAATTTAAACACACATTCAAAGTCTTTTCAAAACCCGCTGTTTTAGATATAGTCTTCTCTAATGAATCCAATTTTGATTTCAAATTGTCTGACAAAATAATTGTTGATCCCATATGCTCTATTTTGTCGATAGCTTCAAGTTTCACAATCTCTTGCTTTTCTAAATTCAACATTTTGTTGTTGAAGATGGCACATTCTGCAAGAGTTGGCATCAAACATATCCCAGATTTTTTCTCAGTAATTTTCTGAAAAATATTCTCAGGCACAATCTCTTGTTTGGGATATAAATTTGACAGTAATCGTGCATTTAAAGCTTCTTTCCCATGCTCGGTCACTTTTCCAATTCTAATATCTTGTAGAATATTCTTGTAATCTTCATCCTTTGCCTGACGCATATTTTCATGCAGTTCAGCATAATTGAAGTTTAACCATATATTGACGTTGCCAATGCTCCCTAGGCACTTCCTGGTATCTTCATGCGTGAGTATTTTGAACACAGGTTGACCTTTTACAGGTGTCAGCTGCAGAAGATCTCCGAAAACAATGATGTGTTTCCCACCAAATAACACATCATATTCAGTTTTAAGTACTTCTTGCATTCTCAAATGCACAAAGGCAAGCATGACATTGGAAACCATGCTTACTTCGTCAATGATAAGTAGTTTCATTTTCCTCAAGACTCTTGAAACTTCACAGCAAGCATCCCCAGATAACTTGTGGTATTGTAATTTGTTGTCATGCTCCACTGGCAGCATCAGTAGACGATGCAAAGTAATACCTTTAATGTTATGTGCTGCCAGTCCAGTAGGAGCGGTGACAACACAAGACAGCGATGACTCAGTCCTTTCCTGCAAATAACAAGAAATTGCTTTAATGAGGAAACTTTTTCCAGTTCCCGCTTCTCCACTCACGTACAGTCGGACAGGCTTCAACGATGTACATGAGCACTCTTTCTTCTCATGACTTAATCCGTGCTCAATTTCCTTGGTAACTTCATCATATATTTTCCTCTGCTCAACGTTGAGTTGTTTTTCCAAGTCTTCTAAGTTAACTGAATCCTCCTGAGCATGTGCCATGGCTCTTTCCACTTCATTCATAGCAGTGGCAGCTTCATTTTCGATAATAGGTCCTCCAAGTGGATCTTGACTCAATGAAACAGAACTCTGACTGTCCTGAGAACTGTCTCTGGCAATCTCGGCTGCAATCGTTGCTTCCTGCTCAATTTCCAAAGTTAGCATTTCTTGATATTTAGGAAAAGCAGGACATTCTATGGACTTCTTGGCTGCATTGAAAGAGTCTTCGTAACAGAGAAAATCTCCAAGCAGTTCCTCTTCTGCACGCCAAGGCTTGAAAAGTTGCAAAAGTGCTAAATAGAAAAACTCCTTTTTTTCTGGAGATTCACCACTCAATTTTCGATGGTTTACTAATTGGCATTTACTTTGCTTGACCAGGCATCCCTCACTTCCAATTACAGCATACACTCCTTTCTCAATATCTTCTTTGATGTTCCTCTTGAATATATAATTTTGTAGAACCTCATATAGACAAACATTCTCAAGGTGACTGCTTCGATTTGGATAATATGTATCCAACATGTTGGTCTTCAAAATGTCAGTACTGTTTGGTTCCTTTTCTGCCAAATACTCAATTTCCCGGACAGGTTTTAGAACTCGATTTCGCGTTGCAGCAAGACCAAGACTCGCCCAAACGATACTCCTGGATTTGGCATAGAGACTTGCTGAAGACAATCGATCAGAACATTCGTAAGCTCCGATTTCTCGATGCGACAACATCTTCAGACTGAAACTGTACAACTTCTTGCTGAGGCTCTTTTCATGGGAAATGTCCTCCCACATATCCTTCAGTTCTGTCTTTTCTTTTTTGGTGATGTAAGATGTCACATACCGAGCCACAGCCATACAGTTGTCAGCCACAAACTGTATATCCATGTTAGCATTCCACATGGACAAAATCACTGGGTTGTAGTCATTGATGTACTTGGACTCTTCGTTCCTTTTCAAATTGTATGTATTCTTGGGTGATTTCCTTGTCACATTATGTCGCAGCGAAGACATCAAACTGTTCACTCTTCCCTTAGAAATCACCGGTCGTGGAAAGTTGAAACGACATTTGGTGTAGAACTTGTCCTTGTTTCTGAATTTACGACGACAGTACTTTCCACAACGATGGCTTTGGAAACGTAGAACTTGTTCTCTTAGGCTTTTCTTCTCCGTTGCGTTTGGAACAGCACACGTAGAATACTGTTCTATGAAATTCATCACTAAGTCATCCGGATCTGTTCCAAATTTAGGTGCATCCTTGATCCACAACAACATATGTATATGAGGGGCACCTCTTGCTTGGTACTCCTTTCTCCAGAAGAAATCCAACACCTCTCCAAGAGGTGGATTCTTCTTATTTGTGATGAAAGACATCATAGCTTCAAATCTATGATTGAAGTACCTACATACATTGACTGGATCCAAAGAACACAGTTCTCCAGGTGTCTTGAATTCAATGTTTTCAATATTTCCATTTGCCTCTCGTAGAAATTCAAGTAAGTCTTCCCAGCCATACTCGGCACAGCTCAGAGTGAGGAACAATGTTGGAGTTCCTAAGTTCCTCAGCATACATTTTAAATCACCATGACGACGGTACCAGTACTCATTAGTACCACGCTGACACGCCATGAGATTAATTAAGTGAGAATCCAAAATACTGTCTTGGACATTGATTGTATGCATAAAATCACTTGCCGAGATGTTTCGCATCTGTATACCACTTTTTAAAATGTGGTTCACTGCATATGACAATCCTGACAGATCGCTTTCAAACAGAAGATGAAACAAATAGGGAATGCATTGACGAAACCTAGGATCTTCTGCATACAATCGTAAAGTCCGGTATTCAGACGCAGGAATTTGATGAGGTCGCTCATCATATCTTCCTCCTTGACCTGTGGGAAATAGCTGTGGGAAACACCGAGCTTCCAAACTTTCCTCCCAAACACTAATGGGACTCCCTTTGGCTTGTTTCATTTGAAACAACTCAATAGCATTCCCCATGACTTCCTTGGAATGCAAAGGATGAACACTATAATGTTCATATATTTCTTCACTATTAGACACCTCTACTTTCTCAATTTGGCCAGCACACAAAACGCTATCCTCTTCATCACTTACTTCCTCTTCTGCAACATATACATTCTTATAGTACTTATTATTTTTCTTCAAATACAAAGTTGCATTTTTCACTTTCCTAACATCCACTAAATCTTGCCATATTTTCTTATTCTTTGTCGGAACCCCATTAACCAAGATAACCAGAGGTTCCTCTTCCACTTTCTCAACTCCAATTGTGTTAATGTTTTTGTTCAAATCTAGAGGCAAATAAACAACTCTTCCCTTTAATCCTCTCTGTAAATCTGTTGGAGGCAACTTCCCTGTCTTTGGCTCCATTCTTACAATAGCCTGAAAGGGATGGATACTTTGAATCAAAATAGATTCATAAGTATTTAAATCCTTCAATTCTGAAGGAATCTCAACCAATTCCAGATTATTATGAACTGCCCTAGCAGGCATCTGGTTTTGATTTAATTTATTACAACAATAAGTACACACACGTTGGTCCACTCCCAAATCAAAACAATTTTCTACCATCAAGTATGTGGCAAAATCCTTCCATTCACTATCATTTTCCCTTTCAGTTTTTGCATATAAATCCACTAACTTAGTCTGATTCTTATAATAAGTGCGTCGACAACATACACAAGTGAAATTAGGCCTCTCACTTGATTTCATCTGAAACGTGGCAATTTGCTTCTGAAAATTATCTGAACTAGAAACCTGTATATTATCTTCAACATAACCCTCTACTTCTGGGTCAATTTGAACATTCTCATCTCTACTACCAAAGTAACAAAACTCAATTTCTTCACAAATATTCTTCACATCTATTTCAGAACCATGCAAAAGAGCAGCACATAATTGTTTAAGCATAATTGCTGGACTCTTAGCATAATACAACATTCTCACTAATTTTCTCACTTTATTATGATGCACTGCTAGCATCCTGAAATGATGAAAAACACTCTGGAATACTCTCCTGGAAAGACAAGCCAGTGAATGACCACGCAAACCTGTCATTTGTCTCACTCTGCAAGGATCTAAATCTTGCAACAACTTTATTTTCTGCTTCAAACTTTTCTTATTAAATGTCCGTATAAAATCACAAAGCAAATTGATGGAAACCTGTCACACACTGCAAATAGAACTACACTTCCAAATGTACACAGGACCCTTAGGACGTCTTCCTAAAACCTCATCACTTAGCGCCTCTTCTGTCTCTGTTGTCACAAGTTGTTCTTTTTCAACTGGACAACCATCCTTCACTTCATAAGCTCGACCACTGGTGTCAACTGCAAACACCAAATCATTATCCTGAAAATAACTCTCCTCATTAAAAAATGCCTCACAACTTGAACTATGCATCCATTCTCCGGAAAAAACTTCACAAAAGTTAGTACGATTTACTACTCTCTTCCATCTAATTTTTGTTTTGAAATCAGAAATTACCTTGCTTAGTTTCCTAATTCTATTGATTACCAAAATAAACAACTTTCGCTTAATTTCAAAAGCATGATCAATAATTTTCTCTACATTTTTCTTCTTCTTATAAAATGCCGCTTTCTGTTGGCCTTTTTTTTAAATATTTTTCAATAAATTAACTATTATCCTGTTACGGAACATTCGATTTCGAATGTCCCTAAACTGTTGTTTCCTTCTACTATCATGCTCAGAGTTATCTCTTCCTCTACCAGTAACATTTTTGATGGGTCTCTCCTTTCCATTTAAATTGCTTTTCTTTTTGTGGACTGAAACATTTTTTGGAGAAAAACTTTTTTTACTACAAATATTTCTTAAGAATGATTTCGTGCTCTTACCCGGACCTTTCTTGGTGTTTTGACAAGTATTTGGGGAAGAGGACTGCTGCAATAAAACATCATCCTGCTGTCTTTGACGTTTTCTAGCCTTTCTAATTCTATTTTTTGTAGGCATTTTCCAAACTATGAAAGAATCTGCAGGTGAATCTGTGGAAAAATATAATAAAAAATGTTATTAACCACTATTACCAAACAGTAAATGAATAACAGTCATCTAAAACTTAATGCCCTACTAATTATTTAACATAGCAAATCTTTTCCACCAGCACTGCATCACAAAAATGACACTCAATGGTACAAAACAGGCATAGAACAATCATAAATCACTCCCTAATATTTTAAATGATTAATTCAGGATGACGATAAGATGTAGCCTATCTAAAGGTTTGTTTAGGCCCAGATCTTTGGACTGGGGTGAATGTGTGTCATTGATCCACATTCGGTCCATCACCTGTTTTGTTTATTTGAGGTGAGGCCAACACATGGTTGCAGATAAGATTTTCACTGAAAAAAACCAAGGTAAAAAAACATGTGAAGGCCTACCAATGAAGTAAGTCATTATTTGAAAACCATTACATTTCTGGAAATATGCACTGCTAGTGCTTCATAAGTTGTTTTGGGTCATATTTATAAGGCATTTGAGTGTCTATTATGCTATTTTACGTTCTTCATGGTGCAAATTTCTTGTAAATACGCTCCCACCTGCGGTTGGCAAATTTAGATTTTGATTATGGGAGTTACATAGGCATGTTAATAATTTCCCAAAAATGGTGTATGACCCCAAACAACCTATGAAGCTCTAGTAGTACATATTCAGAAATGTAATTGATTTCAAAATTCGTTTTTAAACACAGCATATAAATCAATTGTATACCTGCATTCAAGAGGAAATGACTGAAAATGTCCTTGAGACACATGAAAGCGTTTTCTGGAATGCCCTAGCACCATTTTTTGGACATTATTAACATGGCTATGTAACTCCCATAATCAAAATCTAAATTTGCCAAGCGCAGGTGGGAGCGTATTTACAAGACACTTGCCCCATGAGGAATGCTTGCCATTTAAAAAGGAAAAATAACATCAAAGACACTCAAATGCCTTATAAATATGACCCAAAACAACCTATGAAGCTCTAGCAGTACATATCCAGAAATGTAATTGATTTCAAAAATGGTTTTTAAAAACAACATATCTGTTTCAGCTTACATAACAGACCATGGAATGGGCTTCATATACAACAATAACTTGTGTTACTGCATGCCAGAATGGTACACCGAATATGCAATTACAATTTCTCAAAGAAACAAAATCTATTTCTATATCACTACAGACAAAGCCACAGTTTAAAAACACAGCTTTCTTCATCAATTTCTCCTTAGCAAGATTTATCGCAAATGCGATAAAAAACGGCCGCAATGCATGAATATCGCTGAAAAGTCAGCGATATTCATGCATTATCCAGCAAATGCTCTTAGCCATGTTATCCACCTCCCATTGGATAACATGGCTAAGAACTGCTCGCAAATGCGAAAAAAAACGGCCGCAATGCATGAATATCGCTGAAAAGTCAGCGATATTCATGCATTTTCCAGCAAATGCTCTTAGCCATGTTATCCACTTCCCATTAAATAACATGGCTAAGAACTGCTCAGGGCCCCATGAGGAACGCTTTCCATTTAAAAAGGTAAACATAACATCAAAGACACTAAAATGCCTTCTAAATATGACCCCAAACAACCTATGAAGCTCTAACAGTACATATCCAGAAATTTAATTGATTTCAAAATTCGTTTTTAAACACAGCATATAAATCAATTGTATACCTGCATTCATGAAGAAATGACTGAAAATGTCCTTGAGACACATGAAAGTGTTTTCTGGAATGCCCTAGCACCATTTTTGGGACACTATTAACATGGCTAGGTAACTCTCATAATCAAAATCTAAATTTGCCAAGCGCAAGTGGGAGCGTATTTACAAGACACTTGCCCCATGAGGAACGCTTTCCATTTAAAAAGGTAAACATAACATCAAAGACACTAAAATACCTTCTAAATATGACCCCAAACAACCTATGAAGCTCTAACAGTACATATCCAGAAATGTAATTGATTTCAAAATTCGTTTTTAAACACAGCATATAAATCAATTGTATACCTGTATTCAAGAGGAAAGGACTGAAAATGTCCTAGAGACACAGGAAAGCGTTTTCTTGAATGCCCTACCACCATTGTTTGGACATTATTAACATGGCTATGTAACTCCCATAATCAAAATCTAAATTTGCAAACCACAAGTGGGAGCGTATTTACAAGACACTTGCCCCATGAGGAACACTTTCCATTTTAAAAGAAAAACATAACATCAAAGACACTCAAATGCCTTATAAATATGGCCCAAAACAACCTATGAAGCTCTAGCAGTACATATCCAGAAATGTAATTGATTTCTAAAATCGTTTTTAAAAACAACATATCTGTTTCAGCTTACATAACAGACCATGGAATGGGCTCCATGTACCACAATAACTTGTGTTACTGCATGCCAGAATGCTACACCGAATATGCAATTACAATTTCTCAAAGAAACTAATTCTATTTGTATATCACTAGAGACAAAACCACATTTTAAAAACACAGCTTTCTTCATCATTTTCTCCTTAAATCATACTATTCTCTATCTAAATTAAATAAATCTTTTCTCACCTTAGCAAATATTTTTTGAGTTTTGAAAACAGTCTCAGAAATACACCAAATTGTCTTCAGCAGAAGAAAAAGGATGCACTCCAAAGGCTGCAGCTATTGAAAGCACAGAAATACAGATATTCATTTCACATATCTCTCATATTAGCCAATCATAACTCTTCCCTCACTTTTTTCAAATCAAAACCCTTCCCCCCTCTGCCCTCTCTGCCTTTTTTCCATAGCAACCACCTCCTGGAAGACCTCTCATGTTTGCAAATTCACACAACAATGTTTCAATTGAACTCTGAACTCTCAGTGCACCTGCGTATCCAGTGCAATCTTTCATTAAATGTTTCTTCCTTGACCATTCAAATTACATCTTTCAAAGAACACATCCATGCACCCTAACTTTCTGTTTTCAGAAATGGAAATGCACCAATCACTGCTAATGATTCATTAGCATTGGAAATCCACAGTTTTTTTTCTTTAGAAACTCCTACTGTTTCAACTGCCCTTTCATTACCACACTTCATCTGACTGCAGAACAACCTTCTCCCACCATGTTTAAGGTCTGGATTGTTGGACATAGTTACATCCACTGGGCTCAAAGGTATGCTGAGAACAGAAATTTACCTAACCTCAATTTACAAGATGTGGAAATTAAGTGGTTGGGCCAAAGAGGATTAAAATGTCACCAATTGATACCATTGGTGAAAACCTTTATGCATTTGCCAAAACCTGACCTGTTAATAGTGCACTGTGGAGGTAATGATTTGGGCACTTTGACAGGGGTAGGTCTGGAAATGCTTTTAAAGGACACCTTTGAGCAATTAATGGCACTTTTTCCTCAAACTGCCTTGGTATATTCCAATATATGCCAAAGACAGAAATGGAGGTGGTCCAACCAATTTTCTCCACAAATTGAGAAAGCGAGGAAGCATGTAAACAAATCTGTTTCAGCTTTCATGAGAGACCATGGAATGGGCTCTCTGTACAACAATAACTTGCGTTACTACATGCAAGATATCTACAGAGGAGATGGAGTTCACTTCTCAGATGAGGGCAACAGAATTTTCATTCTGAATTTAAGACTGTGCATTGGTACCTACTTATAAGTACCTAAATGTACCATAAACCCAAAAGCTCTTCTCAGAGCTACCCTTCATCTGATCACACACTTTTATTATTTTTTTTCTAACTTTTTTTCTGTAATTTTCAACAAACTACGCTCAAAGAGCGCTATCCGGTACGCGAACTGGAAGCTAACCGCGCAAAATTTTAAAAAAAAAGGTTTTTCTTCGCACATATAGTCCTCCTCAGCCACCCTCAGAAAACGTAGGGGGCCAAAATACTTGTACCATGCCCCCTTCTACCCATTCAGAACATTATTTACCCTCCATTTTATACCTTGATTCGACCGAAACACAAAATGGTGGACTCCCGTTACGCTCCTAGTTCGCGGACCGGACCGCTTTCCGGGAAGCGGTCCAAAAAAAAGGTGGGAAAGTATTTACAGAAAAACGACTACAGACACTCTCACCAAATATAAATTAGCTCATACTACATAACAATCCCTTTCATTCTCACAAATTTGATTGAAATTTCATTTAGCCATTTAGCCTGTAGACCTCTCCAAGTACCGTGAGGTAAATTACTTCACAAAACACATCTGAACTGTTGGAATTGACAACCAATGAAAATGTTACTTTCATTTTCTACTTTTATTACCTGACATTTGATTGGTTATATACCTGTATATATATAAAGGAAGAGAAGGAAACACAGCCATTTTGACTACTTCTTCTTGTTGTACATCACATTTCAATAGCTTCCAAAAACTTCAACTTCTTTGTGAAGGTAAGTTATAATTTTTAAAAATGAAATATATTGTGTACTATAACTTAATATAGTAGACTTTTTCTGCTAGATATACACTATCCCTCTGTAGTAGTAATGTATTTAGATAGACTTCTCTGTTATAGTTATGAATGGAGTTAGGCTTGTCTTGGTTAAATCACATACACTTTTTTATAGTCCTATTTCCACTCTGATACTATACACTGCCAAAAGATAAATTCACTGATAAAAACTGCCTATCTAAAATTAATCCCAACAGTGCCCTATCTCAACTAATATATATTTTTTTAATCCAAATTTCAGGCAAAATGGAAGGCGAAAACCAAGTTTCTTTTGAGATGGACCTGCAAGAGAGCAGCCAGGAATTGATTGAACAAATTGACATGGAATTTATGGATGAAAGCTTGGATAATGAACTGCTGCAATGTGTCCAAGCAGTAGATGCCCTCCTTGCAAATGAGGACATTTTACAACCTCACAGATTGCAAACAATATTTCAAGAAAATAATGACATTTCAGACACTGAAATGTTAGAAAGTTTAATAAATTATGAAAAACAATCAAAATAAAAAAAAAAACTTTAAAAATAAAGAAAACAAAAAAAAACAACAAAAACAACAAACAATTAACATACAGTCTTTGAAAAGTGTATCATTCTATTATCCTTATAGTACGCTGCCCAGAACGCTTTCCGGTTCGCGTACTAGGCGCTCATCGCGCAAAAAAAAAAAAAAAAAAAAAATTTGTTGACCCTGCTGGGCCCTTTTAAAACCTCCACATAAAACCTAGGGGGTCAGGGAGGATCTACTATGCCCCCTTATGGAAATTTCCCCCTTTGTTTTGGCCTCCTCTTGTCTCTCGATCCTACCGAGAGACAAGATGGCGGCTGCACCGGACTGTTTAGAATGTTGACAGACACCGAAGAGCCAATCAGCTTTCCCTGCGCAAAGTTCCGTTACGCGAAAAGTACGCGAACCGGATCGCTGCCCGGAGCGCTGTTACAGATATATATCTTGATTTAAACGTTAATTTCTCAAAATCCACTGAAGCACATATATTGAGACCTAGCAAAGGCACATCGGGCTAACAGTCCCTACAATTTTGCCAAGTTTCGTGGAAATCCATTCAGCCGTTCGGGCTAAAAGTGAGTCCAACCGCCCTATGGAAATTAACATGGGAAAAACGCGTTTTGGGACCCCCCTTTTTTCTCGGCCCCCCCTTGACGAACCCCCCCCCAAATTTCCAGGAGCTACTCAGAAACAAAATGTGCCATTTTCCTGAAAATTTCAGCCGATTCCGTCCACAAACGCCAAAGTTATTAGACATAGAATTTTCAGAAATCCCATAGGGAAAAAATCCTAACTATATATACCTACTGGCGACCGCCAGTAGGTAATATATATATATATATATTTATATATATATATATATATATTCACTGAAAAAAACATAGGTTATAGACCATATATAGTTTGGGATTAGCATTTACAAAACCTTGAAAATTCAATGAAAAAACCATAGGTTATAGACCATATATAGTTAGGGATTAGCATTTACAAAACCTTAATTTACTCGCACAAAACCATTGAAATTCACATATATAGTTAGTTGCACTAACTATATATCGCGCACCCGCAATCCACTGCTGATGATGTCACATATTACATCATTCATGACATGGTCAGTGACATCACTGATGACATCACTGTTGACAACTCAAATGACTTCACTGACAACATCACTGATGACATCATTCATGTGATAATACGATGAACCTCTTCAAACTCTAATATAACCTTAGATACACTCAGTGTAAACAGATACTCACAGACTGTCCCTCATCCATGGAGTTACTCATACACTTAGTCAGTCATGCAAAGAATCAATCACACCTCCATTTCCTCAACTATACAGTTATACACACCTTACTTATTCAAACATATACTAACACATATTTACTCTCTTATACAATCCCTGATACAAGTTTACAATGATCCATACAGCCAATCACACATTCACTGGCTCTTATGCACAGTAATTTATATATGACAACTCTCACATGTACTGTGTTTTACATATGTACTTACTTTGACATGTAGCACTGAGATATACATTCACTCACCAATACACCCATGCACACAGTCAACAACCCATACAGTTGTTTCCACATGCAGTTTTGAATCCATACATCTGGTGAATCAACTGTTGACACATCTATGCACAGAGTCACACACCTCCCAGCCACCCACACACACACTCACTCTCCCATACAAATACTTGGGCAACCAATCAATAACCCATATAGTTACTCATATAGCTACTGATCAACACATGCAGCCGTTTACAGAACAACATATATAATGATGCACAAATTAAGACAGTTTAGTCACTAACCCATGCACTCAGTGAGACTCATTTAATCACTCTCTCATACAGTCAGTCATGCACCTACTAAATGCTTCATCCAGACACTTATACATCCACTCATTCTTTAATATGTAAGACATATTTTAACTTTACAGAAACATACAGTCACTGGATAATGTCATAGTGACTAACTATATATGGAATTTCAATGGTTTTGTGTGAGTAAAATAAGGTTTTGTAAATGCTAATTCCTAACTATGTATGATCTATAACCTATGGTTTTTTCAGTGAATTTTCAAGGTTTTGTAAATGTTAATTCCTAACTATATATGGTCTATAACCTATGGTTTTTTCAGTGAATTTCAATGGTTTTTTAATAGCTAATATCTGTAGCTGTAAAATGTATTCTTCTTTAAATCTTAAAATATACTTTACATGTTTTTGATACAATTTAAAAAAAACATTTTTTTTGTTTCGCTCCCTGTCCGCGAACCGGTTAGCTTCCCGTTAGCTCAATTTTGAGCCGCGACTCGGTCCGCGAACCGGTAAACGTTCCTTTAGCGTAACTGTTGCGTTAGCATGACGTTTTGCGTCGTCGCGTAAAACGTCATTTGACGCGCCAAGTTAGCGGACCCGGAAGCGGACCGGAAAGCGGCGCAAAGCGCGAAACGTAAACACAGCAGGTCATGTGACTCGGTAATAACACTTTTCATTGGTTCATTTCACTTTTGGTTTCCTAATGATGTAATACTAGGTCATGTGATGTAAAATTAACACTTTTCATTGGTTTAGAACTTTTGCTTTTCCCAAATGATGAAAACCCCTCCTTCTTTCCTCACTCTGACTTTCATCTTGGTGAGAGAAAGACCCTTTATTAACATTGTGATATGGCTTCATTAGTAGCTTCAGCTGGTTCTAACCCACCACCTCCACCAGATCCAAGGAAGAGAGGACCACCTGCTGAAGTAATTATACAACAAGAAGAGGAAGAACAGGAAGAGGAGGAAGAGCAGGAAGAGACACAGTTTTTGCCAGAGGAGCCGTGGAGGTATAATCGAAAAGAGAACTACATTTGGCAATTTTTTTAATTTCCTGAGGGGCAAAAAAAAGTGAATGCACGCTATGTGTTTTGCCGTATATGCGATGATAGACTGTCAAGGGGGACTGATAAAAAATACAGTTACGGCAATTACACTATGCATCGGCATATGAGTAGGTGGCATCCAAACAACTATAGTGCTGCCCAGCTACGTGATGAGCAACAAAATCCCCCTGCGATGGCAAGAAGATCGGTTGTTCAAGAAGTGTCGGGACCAGAGGCGAGGGAGATGGTCCCAAACATTCAAATGAAGTTTGGGGAAGTGAAGCAAGTGTGCGTGCGCTGTAATCAACTCATTTGCTACATAGAAAGTAGCATTACTCTAATAATGAAAGCTATTGAAAATCATGTTTGCCCGAAACGCCCCAAACAATAAATTCTTCTTTTTTTCGTTGCTCCTGTTGAGCCCTTTTCAATGAATCATTTTTGTTTCCCCCCTCCCCCCAAAAAAACAAAAAAATATCAAAATGTTCAGCAAATACAAAAAAATAAAAAATGTTCTGAAAAATAATAAAAAAAAATTAAAACAACAAAAACAAAAAAAAAAGTTCTTTTCAGAACTACCTCCCCATTATAAAAAAATTGGTAGAATTTTTGAAACTCTGCCAACCTCTATTTCTTTTAGTTCGCTTCCTGGTCCGCACTCCGGTACGCGAACCGGGAGCGACCCAAAAACATTTTTTTTAAAAAAGAACAGTAAGTATAAGGGAAGGAAACAGACAGTTATGTTAAAAGAAAGACAGCTATAGGGAGTAAACAAAAGATACTGTTACCCGCAATCCACTGCTGATCATGTCACATATTACATCATTCTTGACATGGTCAATGACATCATCAGCAGTGGATTGCGAGTAACATTATCTTTTGTTTACTTCCTATAGCTGTCTTTCTTGTAACATAACTGTCTGTTTCCTTCCCTTATACTTACTGTTCTTGTTTTAAAAAATTTTTTGTGATCAATCAGAAACAATGACATTAATAGAGACAGAATGAGTGAATAAAAATGAAGAAGTATGAGAAGAGAGGGACTGAGAAAAATAGTGGAAGGAGTAGAATAATTAAGTAATAGAGAAAGGAATGAGGGAAGTAGCAAAAGCAGGAAAGTAAGGATTAAAGAAATGAAGCAGTAGAACTAATAGATGTTAAATGTGATAGATTAAATGATTGATTCAGGATGACAATAAGGTGTGGCCTCTCCAAAAGTTTGTTTAAGGTGAGGCCTACTCAGGGTTGCATTTCAAATGTATGCTTGTTGAAGAATACAGAGGAGATAATACATGTGAAGGCCTACCATTGAAGTAAAACATGTCCACTTCACTCTTAAACAACGGCCAGACCTCTTCTGTGTCCATAGACAGACCTAAACTTCATCTGCACAATGTCATTCGTAAACTTAGAAAACAGAAGTAATGTAATTGAAAAACGTGGAGTTTCTTCTGCTCATTTCACAATCACATCACCTGTGTTGCCTTTGCTTAGGTATCTCATAGTGCAGATGTAGTCCAGCATATGAAACAGTACCCAGAAGTGCAGCAGTGTATGCATTAACTTTGATATTCACAGAAGCCTCAGTTTTTCCATGTCTACTTCACATTTCTAAATGTATATCATAAGTACAAAAAGTAGAACATTAATTATACATGTTAAATGGTTTATTTTTGCTGTTCTCAGAATGTATCAAATTTCACTTAAATCAGTGACTTGAAGGTATTCATCATGTAACAGCGGGGAAAAAAAAACACAATCAAAATGATTGTGTTTAAAAACCCATACAACATAAGAAATCTGAATTCAAAACTCCTTAAAATTAACTTACTTTCCATAACGTCGAAGGATGTCCTATGAACAGCATACACTCTGTTGTGCTATTAATATTTTCAGCCCGCCACTTTCTGAAAGAAAACCTCCATCGTTTTGAAAAATATGTTACATACGATAAAAGACTTCTCACATTCTACCACATGTTTCCACTTGGCCAAATCATGTTGCAGCGATTTACAACTCTTGTAATTCTTGTAATCAAATCCCGTCATTTTCTATTTTCGCAACTTTCAAAAAGAAAACATTTAAGATTACTTTCACAATCCTGGACTACTAATATCTTACCCTTCTTGCTCACTCATGTTCTACTTTTCCTATGACACTGATTCTGCTTACTATGAGGAAGACTTACTTGCATCAGGTTTATATAGTTGGATTTTTAAAATGACATTATAATTAAAAGTTTTGGACCAATAATCTAGACAGCATTGCAGACTTACATTCCCTCTACTTCATGAACCTTTTGCAATTCCTCAGAGGAAATCCCGAGATTCTTTCCTTAAAATTTTGGTTTTAAAAACACCAGGTAAGAATTTTTAAGGTCAAACGGCAATTTTTTTTTGAAAGTTACAACAGAATCGTTGCAGAATGACCAGCCGTTTCTAGACTTTAAATAAGCTGTGTAATGTCCTGATGTTGTTGAAGGACCATCGTGATAGATAATTGCTGCAGTTACAAAAGTCCTTCCTGATATTGACAGCTGCGAAGCAACAATTTTTTTTATTAAAGTTGTCAATTTTGATCCATCAGGCCTACATCGTTGGATCATTAAAATGACATACTGGCCATATCTTCGTATAAATAATGTTGACATCATTTCAGATTTACATTGGCTACACTCCATGTTGTGATCAGCTGCATTTACTAGCTTATTAAAGGAGACTGATTTACTGTCTGGCAAAGTTAAATATATAAATCTTTCTGAGTCTACACTAGTAGTACTTGATAATGTACAGTTCTCGCAGTCATGCTGCCATTGATAAGAAAGCCCAAACAGGTGATCTACATCTACACCCTCATCTTGCAATACATCAAGCATATACATTAAAAACTCCTGACAATCCTGCTGATTATTTTCAGAGAAGTCTGTTTGACCTGAACATTCATCTAACAGATAACGAACTTCAGACACGAACGATAACAGATAACGAACTTCAGACACACTTTCTACTTTTGTTCGATCAGTGCTACATTTCTCTAACACAGAATTCAACAAACAGCATAAACTTTGTTCCGAATTGAACACAATCTGTTCTTTTAAAGTTTCTAGTGAAAAGAGAACATTAACCACTACTTTTGCATAGCAGTTGACACCAGAACTGTTTTCAAATTGAAAACCGACAACATCTTCAACAGAATCCGTTTTCTTTCTGCTTACAATTTTCGGTTCATCGACTTTTGGGCTTTTTGCTACAACCTCCCTACTATTACTGATATTTGTGGCGCATACTCTCTTCTTAACCTATTGTATTCCTTAACACAATCTAGATCCGCACAAATGTTTGTGACATCACAATCAATCAAGTACAATCCCGATAAAGTTCTAACTCGTGACAATGCCACATATGCCATACCCTCCTTGAACACAGAACTGCCAATATTCACCAATGCACTATCTACACTTAAACCTTGCGATTTATGGATTGTCACCGCATATGCCAAGCAAACAGGAAACTGTTTACGGCGAACATATAAGTCTTTAACAAGCAAAAACCTAGCAGAACAACGACCAATTAGCTGTACTTCCTCAATGCCATCAAATTACATTTTTAGAAATTCAATACCATCTCTACTTCTGTATTTCTCAAAATCAACTACATTACCCATTGATCCATTTACCAGACCTCTTTCAACATGTAAATTCCTTCTCAAAATGATTCGGCAATTTAAACACACATTCAAAGTCTTTTCAAAACCCGCTGTTTTAGATATAGTCTTCTCTAATGAATCCAATTTTGATTTCAAATTCTCAGACAAAATAATTGTTGATCCCATATGCTCTATTCTGTCAATAGCTTCAAGTTTCACAATCTCTTGCTTTTCTAAATTCAACATTTTGTTGTTGAAGATGGCACATTCTGCAAGAGTTGGCATCAAACATATTCCGGATTTCTTCTCAGTAATTTTCTGAAAAATATTCTCAGGCACAACGTCTTGTTCTGGATATAAATTTGACAGTAATCGTGCATTTAAAGCTTCTTTCCCATGCTCGGTCACTTTTCCAATTCTAATATCTTGTAGAATATTCTTGTAATCTTCATCCTTAGCCTGACGCATATTTTCATGCAGTTCAGCATAATTGAAGTTTAACCATATATTGACGTTGCCAATGCTCCCTAGGCACTTCCTGGTATCTTCATGCGTGAGTATTTTGAACACAGGTTGTCCTTTTACTGGTGTCAGCTGCAGAAGATCTCCGAAAACAATGATGTGTTTGCCACCAAATAACACATCATACTCAGTTTTAAGAACTTCTTGCATTCTCAAATGCACAAAGGCAAGCATGACATTGGAAACCATGCTTACTTCGTCAATGATAAGAAGTTTCATTTTCCTCAAGACTCTTGAAACTTCACAACAAGCATCCCCAGATAACTTGTGGTATTGTAATTTGTTGTCATGCTCCACTGGCAGCATCAGTAGACGATGCAAAGTAATACCTTTAATGTTATGTGCTGCCAGTCCAGTAGGAGCGATAACAACACAAGACAGCGATGACTCAGTCCTTTCCTGCAAATAAGAAGAAATTGCTTTAATAAGGAAACTTTTTCCAGTTCCCGCTTCTCCACTCACGTACAGTCGGACAGGCTTCAACGACGTACATGAGCACTCTTTCTTCTCATGACTTAATCCATGATCAATTTGCTTGGTAACTTCGTCATATATTTTCCTCTGCTCAACGTTGAGTTGTTTTTCCAAGTCTTCTAAGTTAACCGCATCCTCCTGAGCATGTGCCATGGCTCTTTCCACTTCATTCATAGCAGTGGTAGCTTCATTTTCGATAATAGGTCCTCCTAGTGGATCCTGACTCAA
This sequence comes from Lissotriton vulgaris, assembly GCF_964263255.1. Taxonomy (NCBI): domain Eukaryota; kingdom Metazoa; phylum Chordata; class Amphibia; order Caudata; family Salamandridae; genus Lissotriton; species Lissotriton vulgaris. The sequence goes on from NW_028249152.1 coordinate 87,315, forward strand.
TGAAACAGAACTCTGACTGTCCTGAGAACTGTCTCTGGCAATCTCGGCTGCAATTGTTGCTTCCTGCTCAATTTCCAAAGTCAACATTTCTTGATATTTGGGAAAAGCAGGACATTCTATGGTCTCCTTAGCGGCAGTGAAAGAGTCTTCGTAACGGAGGAAATCTCCAAGCAGTTCCTCTTCTGCACGCCAAGGCTTGAAAAGTTGCAAAAGTGCTAAATAGAAAAACTCCTTTTTTTCTGGAGATTCGCCACTCAATTTTCGATGGTTTACTAATTGGCATTTTCTTTGCTTGACCAGACATCTCTCACTTCCAATTACAGCATACACTCCTTTCTCAATATCTTCTTTGATGTTCCTCTTGAATATGTAATTTTGTAGAACCTCATATAGACAAACATTCTCAAGGTGACTGCTTCGATTTGGATAATATGTATCCAACATGTTGGTCTTCAAAATGTCCGTACTGTTTGGCTCCTTTTCCGCCAAATACTCAATTTCCCGGACAGGTTTTAGAACTCGATTTCGCGTTGCAGCAAGACCAAGACTCGCCCAAACGATACTCCTGGATTTGGCATAGAGACTTGCTGAAGACAACCGGTCAGAACATTCGTAAGTTCCGATTTCTCGATGCGACAACATCTTCAGACTGAAACTGTACAACTTCTTGCTGAGGCTCTTTTCATGGGAAATGTCCTCCCACATATCCTTCAATTCTGTCTTTTCTTTTTTGGTGATGTAAGATGTCACATACCGAGCCACAGCCATACAGTTGTCAGCCACAAACTGTATATCCATGTTAGCATTCCACATGGACAAAATCACTGGGTTGTAGTCGTTGATGTACTTGGACTCTTCGTTCCTTTTCAAATTGTATGTATTTTTGGGTGATTTCCTCGTCACATTATGTCGCAGAGAAGACATCAAACTGTTCACTCTTCCTTTAGAAATCACCGGTCGTGGAAAGTTGAAACGACATTTGGTGTAGAACTTGTCCTTGTTTCTGAATTTACGATGACAGTACTTTCCACAACGATGGCTTTGGAAACGTAGAACTTGTTCTCTTAGGCTTTTCTTCTCCGTTGCGTTTGGAACAGCACACGTAGAATACTGTTCTATGAAATTCATCACTAAGTCATCCGGATCTGTTCCAAATTTAGGTGCATCCTTGATCCACAGCAACATATGTATATGAGGAGCACCTCTTGCTTGGTACTCCTTTCTCCAGAAGAAATCCAACACCTCTCCAAGAGGTGGATTCTTCGTATTTGTGATGAAAGACATCATAGCTTCAAATCTATGATTGAAGTACCTGCATACATTCACTGGATCCAAAGAACACAGTTCTCCAGGTGTCTTGAATTCAATGTTTTCAATATTTCCATTTGCCTCTCGTAGAATTTCAAGTAAGTCTTCCCAGCCATACTCGGCACAGCTCAGAGTGAGGAACCATGTTGGAGTTCCTAAGTTCCTCAGCATACATTTTAAATCACCATGACGACGGTACCAGTACTCATTAGTACCACGCTGACACGCCATGAGATTAATTAGGTGAGAATCCAAAATACTGTCTTGGACATTGACTTTATGCATAAAGCCACTTGCCGAGATGTTTCGCATCTGTATACCACTTTTTAAGATGTGGTTCACTGCATATGACAGTCCAGACAGATCGCTTTCAAACAGGAGATGAAACAAATAGGGAATGCATTGACGAAACCTAGGATCTTCTGCATACAATCGTAAAGTCCGGTATTCACACGCAGGAATTTGATGAGGTCGCTCATCATATCTTCCTCCTTGACCTGTTGGAAATAGCTGTGGGAAACACCGAGCTTCCAAACTTTCCTCCCAAACACTAATGGGACTCCCTTTGGCTTGTTTCATTTGAAACAACTCAATTGCATTCCCCATGACTTCCTTGGAATGCAAAGGATGAACACTATAATGTTCATATATTTCTTCACTTTTAGAGGCCTCTACTTTCTCAATTTGGCCAGCACACAAATCGCTATCCTCTTCATCACTTACTTCCTCTTCTGCAACATATACATTCTTATAGTACTTATTATTTTTCTTCAAATACAATGTTGCCGTTTTGACTTTCCTAACATCCACTAAATCTTGCCATATTTTCTTATTCTTTGTCGGAACCCCATTAACCAAGATAACCAGAGGTTCCTCTTCCACTTTTTCTACTCCAATTATGTTAATGTTTTTGTTCAAATCTAGAGGCAAATAAACAACTCTTCCCTTTAATCCTCTCTGTAAATCTGATGGAGGCAACTTCCCTGTCTTTGGCTCCATTCTTACAATAGCCTGAAAGGGATGGATACTTTGAATCAAAATAGATTCATAAGTATTTAAATCCTTCAATTCAGAAGGAACCTCAACCAATTCCAGATTATTATGAACCGCCCTAGCAGGCATCTGGTTTTGGTTTAATTTGTTACAACAATAAGTACACACACGTTGATCCGATCCCAAATCAAAATAATTTTCTACCATCAAGTATGTGGCAAAATCCTTCCATTCACTATTATTTTCCCTTTCACTTTTTGCATATAAATCCACTAACTAAGGGGTCGATTAGGATCGCGGACGGAAACGTGCTCCGTCCGCCGTGGAAGGTGGCAAGATACTCCGGACCTGGCCGCGGAAAAACCGCATTAGCGATTAGGATCAAATGTGACCGAAACGCCGACCGCGGCGGACGGAGCACAACAATCCCCGTCCGCGGCGGTCGAAGTACACCTGATTCCGCGGCATGCGGACGGAACCCACAAAACACCGACCGCCGCGTACGCACATGACCAGGAGAACAACAACCTCCCCCGCGATACCTGCGTACTTTCCGTGTCCGCAATTAGGATAACTCCGCAAGTACCCCGGTAGCCACCGCGATCCACGTCCGCGGCGGTAGCAATGCAATGAGAAACGGGGCACCACAGCGGAAGTCCAACATCCCTACAGTCATTCAAATGGCATTCATACCGACAGAATCCATCACCAAACACAGCAAAATGGACGACAACCCACCTGACACATCTAAACCAAACACAAGACACAAGTACCCACCCCCAAGAACTGCATAGACCACACCTTACAACACACCCACCTATCACCTGACTGCCAATCAACATTTACACAGGGCCAACACACAGACTATAAAATGACTCCCACCCACTCCTGAAATCCTCTGCATCCCAGCATAGCTGACAGCAGGAGCCAATACTTGACTTACAGCAAACTATTAGATTCAGACACATAACCCACACCCAAACACACCCTGCACACAAACACCCACCACACCACACCCAAAGACACCCTTCACACAAACACCCACCACACCACACCCAAACAGCACACACCAGCACCTCCGCACTCCACACAAACACCCCCCCCGAGCACCATGGCACCCAAAAAGAATCCCAAATTCTCCGACACCGAGCTCAAGGTAATGGTGGAAGAGATCCTTCGTGTGGAACCCCACATCTTCGGGTCCCTCGTGCAGCAGACGAGCATAGCTCGGAAGAACAGCCTGTGGGACCGCATCGTGACCAGGGTCAATGCCTCCGGGAGCGTTCCGCGAACCAAGGGTGACATCCAGAGGCGGTGGCACGACCTGAAGACCCGGGTGAAGTCTATAAGAGCCAAGAACTTCCTCCGGGCCAACCATACCGGCGGTGGAACCCCCCCGGAACCCCTACCATACACCGAGTGGGAGGAGAGGGTGCTGACCATCCTGCACCCTGACACCCTCGATGGACTCCCTGATGGAGAAGAGGCTGGTAAGTACCAACCAACCACCACAAACACAACAACACGGTGTGGGCCACACAACTCTGAAGACACATCCCACATACCCCAGCCTTGCATGCAGTCCACATACTCACCAACCTCTAAAGCACTCCAACAGGCCCCCATGTCCATAGAGAGGGTGGTGGTGGTGGGTGGGGTGTGTGAGGGGTCGGAACTACAACTTCCAACAGGCCCCCATGTCCATAGAGAGGGTGGTGGTGGTGGGTGGGGTGTGTGAGGGGTCGGAACTACAACTTCCAACAGGCCCCCATGTCCATAGAGAGGGTGGTGGTGGTGGGTGGGGTGTGTGAGGGGTCGGAACTACAACTTCCAACAGGCCCCCATGTCCATAGAGAGGGTGGTGGTGGTGGGTGGGGTGTGTGAGGGGTCGGAACTACAACTTCCAACAGGCCCCCATGTCCATAGAGAGGGTGGTGGTGGTGGTGGGTGGGGTGTGTGAGGGGTCACTAGTCCTACTTCCAACAGGCCCCCATGTCCATAGAGAGGGTGGTGGTGGTGGTGGGTGGGGTGTGTGAGGGGTCACTAGTCCTACTTCCAACAGGCCCCCATGTCCATAGAGAGGGTGGTGGTGGTGGTGGGTGGGGTGTGTGAGGGGTCACTAGTCCAACTTCCAACAGGCCCCCATGTCCATAGAGAGGGTGGTGGTGGTAGTGGGTGGGGTGTGTGAGGGGTCACTAGTCCAACTTCCAACAGGCCCCCATGTCCATAGAGAGGGTGGTGGTGGTGGTGGGTGGGGTGTGTGAGGGGTCACTAGTCCTACTTCCAACAGGCCCCCATGTCCATAGAGAGGGTGGTGGTGGTGGGTGGGGTGTGTGAGGGGTCTGAACTACAACTTCCAACAGGCCCCCATGTCCATAGAGAGGGTGGTGGTGGTGGGTGGGGTGTGTGAGGGGTCTGAACTACAACTTCCAACAGGCCCCCATGTCCATAGAGAGGGTGGTGGTGGTGGGTGGGGTGTGTGAGGGGTCACTAGTCCAACTTCCAACAGGCCCCCATGTCCATAGAGAGGGTGGTGGTGGTGGGTGGGGTGTGTGAGGGGTCGGAACTACAACTTCCAACAGGCCCCCATGTCCATAGAGAGGGTGGTGGTGGTGGGTGGGGTGTGTGAGGGGTCACTAGTCCAACTTCCAACAGGCCCCCATGTCCATAGAGAGGGTGGTGGTGGTGGTGGGTGGGGTGTGTGAGGGGTCACTAGTCCAACTTCCAACAGGCCCCCATGTCCATAGAGAGGGTGGTGGTGGTGGGTGGGGTGTGTGAGGGGTCGGAACTACAACTTCCAACAGGCCCCCATGTCCATAGAGAGGGTGGTGGTGGTGGGTGGGGTGTGTGAGGGGTCGGAACTACAACTTCCAACAGGCCCCCATGTCCATAGAGAGGGTGGTGGTGGTGGGTGGGGTGTGTGAGGGGTCACTAGTCCAACTTCCAACAGGCCCCCATGTCCATAGAGAGGGTGGTGGTGGTGGTGGGTGGGGTGTGTGAGGGGTCACTAGTCCTACTTCCAACAGGCCCCCATGTCCATAGAGAGGGTGGTGGTGGTGGGTGGGGTGTGTGCCAATGCCGACTGAATGTCAACCATAAATACATGTACACGTATAGGCAACATTACTCATCATCACATTATTCTTTTGCAGGGGATCCTAATCTGACTTCCGCCATTGACACCAGGCCTCCAGCATCCCCAAACTCCGAGCACTCATGGGACGATAGTGCAGCCAACTCCGGGGCAGAGGATGGTGCCGGACCAAGCACCCAGCCAGGGACCTCTGCCACGCAGGTCACACCTGCAACTACAACAACGGGCACTGGCATCACAACGACACCGGCGACTCGGACCTGCACAGCTGCCTCCAGCACCACCTCGACCACCACCACTACTACCACCACTTCTGCCCCTGCCACCCTGCCCAACCCCGCCGCCAACGCTGGGCCAGCGCCATCCCAGCCACGCCGGGAGACAGTCAGGCAACCCACCACTGCAAGGGCAGATCCTGCAGGCAGGAGCAGGGCGGAAAGAAGGGCAGATGACACAACACTGATTGCTGTGCAACAGTGCCATGAAGCAAGTTCGAGCAGTAGCGGCCCCCCCCCCCCCAGCGCCTTGAGACCCCACGGGTATGTAGCGCGCTTTATAAGTGTCACTGATTGATTGATTGATTGAAGCACTAGTCCGGGTGGAGGCGGGCTATGCACGTAGCCAGGAACATGCAGACCGGGCCCACCAGGACTTTGTGGATAACACCGCCATGTTGGGGGCCATCGAGAGGCGGCTTGGCCAACTGGTCGACATTTTCAGCGCCAGGGCATCCGCCAACACCACCCCCTCCTCCCCCCCTCAAACATCGGCACCGGCCACAACACCGCCACCGCCGACTGCGCCCCTGGCGGCGGATGTGGTACAGGATCAGCCTGCGCCCCTAGCTGACCCCGTCCCGGCACAAAGACGGAGGGGCCGTCCGAGGAACGAAGTCGCCGAGAGCAGTGTTGGAGCACATGGCACACGCTCCAAGAAGAGCCGACAGTGACTCTTTGGAGTACGTGAGCCTCCGATCCTACCTGGAAAGTATCCGGTCCCACCTCCCACAGGCCTGCTGCAGTAGGCACACACCACCCTATAGGGTGTCTGCACGGCCATTTCATCCACCATTACCTTGGACAGTCACTCCCTGTGATCGTGGGCGGACAGCGGACTGGAAAATCAGGCGAGGAGGCCGGATATAGTGAGCGATAGTGTTTTATTAAGTCTATACACAGTGGGCGGTGGTGACCAAGGAAGGGGTCGGGTCCAGTGTTGGGGGTCGGCGGCGTGTCTTCTTCTCTCTTCTTCCAAATCTTCCGAGGGGCAGATGGGTATCCTGGTCTTGCGTGTAGCCGTCTCTGGGTGGTCGGAGAACACCTCGGAGGGCAATAAGAGAAGAGAGAGGAGCCGTTAGTAAACTGGACTCGTGGTCTGATCCCGTCACCGGTACCTGGGTCGTGTGGGGAAACGAAAAGGGAGTGAGGGAGGTACGGGTAAGAGTCGAGGAAGGTAGAGTCAAAGAAGTGCACAGGGTGGTGGGGAGGGGTGTGCTCTTTATACAGTGCTAGGTGGATGTCTATATACAAACGGTCTAGTGCCTAATGGTGACGTGCCTAGGATAGCGGGGAACAATTTACAGCGAGAGGGGATTCTACTATATACACAGTGCACCTAATGTGCTCTCAAATGGAACTGGTACTCACGCGCTCCGCCGTAACTCTCGTCCGAGTTACGGCCGCTCTTCAGCCACCTCCGTGGGACTCCACCACTCTTCGGTCCACTCCTCGCTATCGCCGTTCCCGTCCTCTCCGTCCGTCACCGCTCCAGCCGAAAGCTCCTGCCACGATCCTTCGACGACGCCAGTCTCTCTCCTTCCGTCTTTTCTATCTCCGGCTGGCTGTAAGGAGGCGGGACTTCCGGGGTCGTAGGAATGTCCTTCCGGTTCCCCGTTCCACTGGATTGGATCCTGCAGGGGAGAGAGGGGCGGGATTTCTGTCGTCATGGACGCGGTTGTTGTGGACCCTTTTCGTCTACGCGGGCATGATGCGGGGTGAGATGGTAACAAAGGTGAGGGGTCGGCTAGGGGTCGGGTGCCCCGGGGAGCTGGATCACATTCCCTTCCCCTAGCTGTCTTTCTTGTACCCGGTGAGGAAACAGGGTATCGAGACAGATAATCAGCGTTACCTTGTTCTAAACCCTTCCTATGTATCGTTGTGAAGTGGTAAGGTTGGAGGGACAAGAACCAGCGAAGGACTCTATCATTGTGCCCTTTATTCCGAGCCATCCATTCTAGGGGAGCATGGTCGGTGTAGATGGTGAACTGTCTCCCTTCTAAGTAATAGCGAAGGCTTTCCACGGCCCACTTGATGGCGAGTGCTTCCTTCTCTACCACGGCATAGTTTTTTTCTCGTGGGAACAGTTTCCTACTTAGGAAGAGAATTGGTTTCTCGTCTCCCTGAGGGTTTTTCTGTGAAAGAACCGCCCCGAGTCCTTGTTCGGAGGCGTCCGTTTGTAGTATGAAGGGTAGGGTGTAGTCCGGGCTTACTAACACAGGATGGGAGGTCAGAGCAGTTTTCAGATCAGAAAACGCATGTAGCAAGACTGCTGTGGGCGTTTTAAGAAGGGCATCTGTTTTCACTGATTTCTTTAAAAGGTCCGTGAGGGGTGCTGCTCTTTGGGAAAAGTTGGGGACGAAACGTCGATAGTACCCCAATAGCCCTAGGAAAGCACGGAGGTCTCTTTTGGTCTGAGGAAAAGGGAGGGAGTGAATGGCATCAATTTTACTCTCCTGGGGTCTTATCAACCCTTCACCCAGGAGAAAGCCCAGATATTTCACGGTCTGTGCGGCTAGAGTGGTTTTCGCAGGGTTTATAGTGAAACCGTAATGTCCCAAGGAGGTGATGACCTGTTGAAGATGCTCTAGATGTTGGGACCAGTGGTCACTATAAATGACAATATCATCAAGATACGCGCCTGCGTATAGGGAGTGAGGCCTTAGGATGGTATTCATGGCCCGTTGGAAAGTGGCTGGGGCGCCATGAAGACCGAAGGGGAGGACGAGAAATTGATACAGGCCATCAGGGGTGGAGAAGGCCGTCTTTTTTCTGTCCTCTTCTCTAAGCGGGATCTGCCAATACCCCTTACAGAGGTCTAACGTGGAGATATATCGTGCCTTCCCTATACGTTCGACCATTTCGTCGACACGGGGCAATGGGTATGTATCGAATGTGGATATTTTGTTGACCTCCCTGAAGTCTATACAGAAACGTACAGATCCGTCCGGTTTGGGTACCAGAACTATCGGGGAGTTCCACTCGCTGGTGGATGGTTCGATGATTCCCATCTTTACCATCTGTTCGGTCTCTTTTCGTATCACTTCTCTGCGGGCCTCAGGGATTCTATACGGCCTTTGTCTGATTACCTTCCCGGGTATTGTTTGTATACTGTGTTCGGTGATGGTCGTGTGTCCCGGGGAAGAGGAAAATACATGTCGAAACGGAAAAAGGGCTGTCTCTAGTTCCTGTTTCTGTTGTGACGTGACTTCTCGGTCAATACAGGGGTTGAAGGAAAGGAGGTCTGGATCGGGTGTTCCTGATAAAACTGGACGGGGGCCTTCCCATTTTTTCAGAAGATTGACATGATATATTTGTGTCACCCCACGGACATGATCAATGTCTAGCTCGTAGGTGACTGGAGTCACCTGACGCAGGATGGGGTAAGGGCCCTGCCACTGTCCCAGGAGTTTTTGATCAGAAGATGGTAGCATTAATAATACTAGATCGCCTGCTACGAAAGTTCTGGGTTTGGTGCCTTTGTCATATTGTCCCCTTTGTTTGTTCTGGGCGTTCTCAAGGTTCTGGCGTACTATGTCTCTGATGACTGCTAGGTGGGTTTTCAGATTCTCCATGTACTCGGGCAGAGGCCGAGTACGGTCTGGCTCGGCTTCCCAAGCTTCTTGAGCCATGTCTAACAGGGTACGAGGGGGTCGCCCATATAACAACTCGTAGGGCGAGTATCCGGTGCTACTCTGGGTGGCGCAACGGATGGCAAACAGGGCCAGGGGTAGCATATCCTCCCATCGTTTGGCTTCCAACCCCAGCAGTTTCTTAAGTGTTTGTTTCAGGGTGGCATTGTACCTCTCGACGAGCCCGTCGGTCTGGGGATGGTATGCAGAGGTACGGATTTGTTTGATTCCTAGGTGGGAACAGACCTGTTTCATCAAGGCAGAGACAAAAGGGGTACCCTGATCGGTTAGGATTTCCCGGGGAAACCCTACCCGAGTAAAGACTGAAATGAGGGCCTTTGCAATGTTCTGGGTGGTGGGCTGTCGCAAGGGGAGAGCTTCAGGGAATCGGGTTGCATAGTCCACAATGACCAGGGCATATCGACATCCGCTGCGGGAGGGTAACAGGGGCCCAATTATGTCCATCCCTACCCTACTGAAGGGGACATCAATCACGGGAAGGGGTTGTAGCGGTGCCCTAGGGGGTTTGTATCTGCTATGTCTCTGGCATACTGGACACTCTTTACAAAACCTTTTGATGTGTTGGAAAATCCCAGGCCAGTAGAATTTATCCAGAATTGTCTGACTAGTCTTTTCCTCTCCGAAATGGCCTCCCAGCAGGTGACTATGGGCCAGGAAAAGTACCTTCTCCTGAAAGGGTCCGGGGACCAGGAGTTGGGGGTTCTGTTGGTTCCCACCCTTGCGATATAACAGCCCATTTTTCTTGAAAAAGTAGGGACCTACGATAAGGGGATCCTCTTGTTCCACAGCCCTTCCCCAGGCTTCCTGTAATAGAGGGTCTTCCAGTTGGGCTGCCCTGAACTCCCGGTCTGTGTGCCAAGGATGGTCTTCTGGGATCACTGGATAGGCGCCTGTATATTCTCTTCTTTCCTTTCTTTTCTGTGCTTTGGTTTTAAACGGTTTGCGTGTCTGTACAGGGGAGGACAGTCCATTCGGAAAGGGTGCTTCTTCCCACCAATGGGTCAAGGATTCGGTGGTATCTCGAAGCAATGCAGGTAATCCTGGATAATCGCTTCCCAGAATCGCCTGTTCCGGTAGGGTAGGGATCAATCCCACAGTGAGAGTGGTACCGGGATCCTTGTCATGTCGGACCTTTACCTGGGTGGTCGAATAGGTCTTGGTATCCCCGTGTACACACTGAATGGCTACCGTTTTGGAAGTAGGTTGAACGGGGTGTGATAAGGCCTGGGGCCTTAGGACGCTCTGTCGACACCCGGTGTCGGTTAGGGCCATGAGGGTTTGTCCATCAAAATTTACTGGACATCTGAATGGAGGAGGGGTGCTCCCCGGTACGGAACACACATAATTACGTGCCAGCCCAACTTCCATCGGCTCTTCTTTGTGCGGACAAACTCTGGCGATATGGCCAAATCCTCCACAGCTGTAGCATTGTGGTCCGGGATTGACAGGACGGGGTGCCATTGGAACGGGGAACACAAGTGGTGGGTCAGGCCTTCTGGGAACAGGGGGACGAGGAGGTCGGGGACCGTTAGGAGGGTGTGATCGGTGGGAGTGTTCTTCTCTTCCCCTCTGAACTTCCTGGGCCCTGCTGTAGGCGCTTGCAATTTCAATTGCCGTGTCCAAGGTCAGATGGGCATGCTGGCGTACCCACCTTTGGGTGTTCGGGAGTAGGGATGATAGGAATTGTTCCAAGTATATTTTTTCGAGAATGTTCTCTTTAGTGGAGGTGTCAGGTTTTAGCCAGCGATTGGCTAAGTCTTTTATACGAAAGGAGAGTGCTCGAGGAGTCTCCTGGGGACCTTCCTTTACCTGTCGTAGTCGTACTCGGTACGTTTCCTCGTCAATACCCAGTCGTTCAAGTATGCACTTCTTAACATCTGCATATGGCGTGTTGCCCTGAATGTTCGCTTGTTGGTAGGCGGCCTGTAGATCCCCTGTTAGCAGAGGTCCGAGATAATGAGCCCATCGGTCGGCTGGCCAGGTGGCCGCCTGTGCTAACCGTTCAAAGTTGGTAAAAAAGAAGTCAGGGTCTTCTCCCGGCACATACTTCTGGAGAACCACCGACGGGAGGGAGGACATTGGTCTCGGTTGTCCTAAGACGTCGGTCAACTTCCCCATGGCTTCTACATGTGTGGTACCCTGTCCCTTTAAGACATCATGGAGTTGTCCACGGTCATCCTCCGCTGTTTTTAGGAACTGCTCCATGAGTTTGCCCAGCTGCTCCTGGGACTCCGCCATCCTTTTCATCACGGCCTCCATACCTCCAGTTAATCCCACTTCTGACACCAGATGTGATCGTGGGCGGACAGCGGACTGGAAAATCAGGCGAGGAGGCCGGATATAGTGAGCGATAGTGTTTTATTAAGTCTATACACAGTGGGCGGTGGTGACCAAGGAAGGGGTCGGGTCCAGTGTTGGGGGTCGGCGGCGTGTCTTCTTCTCTCTTCTTCCAAATCTTCCGAGGGGCAGATGGGTATCCTGGTCTTGCGTGTAGCCGTCTCTGGGTGGTCGGAGAACACCTCGGAGGGCAATAAGAGAAGAGAGAGGAGCCGTTAGTAAACTGGACTCGTGGTCTGATCCCGTCACCGGTACCTGGGTCGTGTGGGGAAACGAAAAGGGAGTGAGGGAGGTACGGGTAAGAGTCGAGGAAGGTAGAGTCAAAGAAGTGCACAGGGTGGTGGGGAGGGGTGTGCTCTTTATACAGTGCTAGGTGGATGTCTATATACAAACGGTCTAGTGCCTAATGGTGACGTGCCTAGGATAGCGGGGAACAATTTACAGCGAGAGGGGATTCTACTATATACACAGTGCACCTAATGTGCTCTCAAATGGAACTGGTACTCACGCGCTCCGCCGTAACTCTCGTCCGAGTTACGGCCGCTCTTCAGCCACCTCCGTGGGACTCCACCACTCTTCGGTCCACTCCTCGCTATCGCCGTTCCCGTCCTCTCCGTCCGTCACCGCTCCAGCCGAAAGCTCCTGCCACGATCCTTCGACGACGCCAGTCTCTCTCCTTCCGTCTTTTCTATCTCCGGCTGGCTGTAAGGAGGCGGGACTTCCGGGGTCGTAGGAATGTCCTTCCGGTTCCCCGTTCCACTGGATTGGATCCTGCAGGGGAGAGAGGGGCGGGATTTCTGTCGTCATGGACGCGGTTGTTGTGGACCCTTTTCGTCTACGCGGGCATGATGCGGGGTGAGATGGTAACAAAGGTGAGGGGTCGGCTAGGGGTCGGGTGCCCCGGGGAGCTGGATCACACTCCCCCACCCCTTCACTCCTTTGTAAATATGCACCTACCCCTATGCACAATCTGTAAATAAATACCACTTACTCACTCAATGATGTGTTGCCTCCATGTTTATTCACATGATTGCATCAGAAACAGAAGTAACCAGGTTCAGGGATCCAACAGGTACAGAATCATGCCGCAACGGAGTGACCTAGGGAAACATAGAACCCGCAAACAGACGTTAGTAAACAGCATCACACTCATCCCAACTCACTGCAGTGCAACTTACAACAAACCACACACATCACTACACGAATGGCTGACACTACACACATCATGGAGAAGTGCATGTACTCATAAATGAAGACACACACACACATGCATACATCACATAACAAAACACATAGATGATCCCCAACACAATGACACCAGAGCAGCAAACCTACACAGGGCATACACAAGCAGCACAAGAGGGGCACACTCACAGTCAAGGGAAGTAGCGTTCTATGAGCTGGCGCCTCTGGTCCACACCTTCCTCCTCACCACTATCCTCATCAGTCGACATGGCTGGGTCGGGAGGGCGAGGAACTTGCTGTTCATCTGGGTCCAAGATCAGTGCAATGTTATTTCGCACAGCCAGGTTGTGGAGCATGCAGCAGGCCATCACAATCTTGCATACTTTGCCAGGTGCGTAAGGCAGGGCCCCTCCAGTCTTATCTAGGCACCGAAACCTAGACTTAAGCAGGCCAAAAGTTCGTTCCACCACTCGACGTGTCCTACCATGGGCATCGTTGTATCGCATTTCTCCTGCTGTGGTGGGATTGCGAATTGGACTCAGAAGCCAAGGCCTGTTTGGGTAAGCCGAGTCGCCTGTGTATGTGGGAATTAGAGAGAGAGACAGACATCAGTACCTGAACATGTGGCCACACCAAGCCACCCAGATATCACTCCAGTCACCACAGCATACTCACCAACAAGCCAGGCTTGTGCCGGACGCAGATTTGCCATCAGTCGTGGGACTATGCTGCTCCGCATGATGTGGGCGTCATGTGCAGAGCCAGGAAATCTTGCACACACATGTGAGATAATGTTGTCGGCCTGGCACACCACCTGCACGTTAAGGGAGTGGAAGTGCTTCCGATTCCGAAACACCTGCTCACGTGCCCGTGGCGGGATGATCGCAATATGCGTGCCATCAATTGAACCCACAACGTGTGGAATGCGACCCAGTGCATAAAAGTCTGCCTTGACCGCTGCCAACTCTGCCGCCTGTGGAAAATGTATGTACTCATGCTTGTACAGCATCATGGCTGTTAGCACATCCTTGAGTACCGTGCTGAACATGGCCTGTGACATTCCCCCGGCATGTCCTATAGTGTACTGGAATGTGCCTGTTGCAAAAAAATGGAGTGCCGCCATCACCTTTTGGGTGGGTGAAATTGAGCCTGGATAAGTTCTCCGCGGCTGCAGGTGAGGAGACAACTTGTTCACTAGCTCCAGCAATCGACGTCGATCAAGCCTGAATTTCCGGACCACCTCCTCGTCCACCATGTCCTCCAGCACAGTATATGGGCGATGGACATTTTGAGCCCTCCTGTGTGGGAGTAAATGGAATGGAAGTCAATTCACATACAACGCATGTCTGTGCAACTCACTGACATGTCACCGCACTCTATCCAACATGTAATTGTCAGTGTACGATTTGCCTGTGTGACACCTCTGATTGTCACAACAACATGGATTGACGTAGCAATGTGCACCCACCAGCTACATGATGTGTTGCAACATGTCCAATGCACTCTGTTGCACCTCAACATCACTGCCAACAAGGCATGTGACATGACCCAAAAGTGACGGTCATTAGTGGCACACCGATGGGCATGGTATGGAAACCATGGGATAGAGCATGAAGTGTGGAATCACGCAATCACGCACACAACCCTCATCATGCAGCTGCAGACAATTAAACATAGTGCATCGTGCATCGTCAGCTGACATGCACTCATTGACGCCGCCATGGCGGTGCACTGCTTCCGCTGTTGACGTCTGCCATACGCGGCCCGCGTTCAACATTCCAATTGTCTGCACGTGCTAGAGACCGGGACGGATGCATCATTTGCAACAAAGTTGTAAGAGTGGCGCCACCATGGCGGGGCACGTATTCGGCGGGGGAGGTGGAGGCCAATACAGCCATAAGCTGATGTCCATGCACATGCCAGTTCATGACCCCCTTACAGTGACATTGCATCAGGCAGCCTACACCGGCCGGCCCAGCTCTACCCACTACCGCCGTGCCAGGCCCAGCCCATGACCGCCGTTGCGGCCGTGCCAACTACCGCCGCTTCTGGCCCCCTCCACTACCGCCGTGCCAGACCTAGCCCATGACCGCCGTTGCGGCCGTGCCAACTACCGCCGCTTCAGGCCCCCTCCACTACCGCCGTGCCAGACCTAGCCCATGACCGCCGTTGCGGCCGTGCCAACTACCGCCGCTTCAGGCCCCCTCCACTACCGCCGTGCCAGACCTAGCCCATGACCGCCGTTGCGGCCGTGCCAACTACCGCCGCTTCAGGCCCCCTCCACTACCGCCGTGCCAGACCTAGCCCATGACCGCCGTGCCAGGGCTGCCAGGGCACGGCGGTAGTGGAGGGGGCCTGAAGCGGCGGTAGTTGGCACGGCCGCAACGGCGGTCATGGGCTAGGTCTGGCACGGCGGTAGTGGAGGGGGCCTGAAGCGGCGGTAGTTGGCACGGCCGCAACGGCGGTCATGGGCTGGGCCTGGCACGGCGGTAGTGGGTAGAGCTGGGCCGGCCGGTGTAGGCTGCCTGATGCAATGTCACTGTAAGGGGGTCATGAACTGGCATGTGCATGGACATCAGCTTATGGCTGTATTGGCCTCCACCTCCCCCGCCGAATACGTGCCCCGCCATGGTGGCGCCACTCTTACAACTTTGTTGCAAATGATGCATCCGTCCCGGTCTCTAGCACGTGCAGTTGCCGGTGTGTGAGCGTGACGGTCTGTGCAAGTGCAGCCAATGGGAGGTGTGGACATGGGCCACGGATGGCCAATTGCAAGTACCGTATGGTGTTCACCGCAACACCAGGGCCAATCATTGGCCCAATTCCAAACACGCTCTCACGGCGGACCAATGGCTGGCGCCGTATGCCACTGACATGGCCACTGGGCCCTATATATGTGTGATGTGCAAGTGCAAACTTTCTACGATGACCACCGACTGCTGCCTGTGACCATCACCTCCACCTGCTGCTGCGGAGCTGACCACCGACTGCTGCCTGTGACCATCACCTCCACCTGCTGCTGCGGAGCTGACCACCGACTGCTGCCTGTGACCATCACCTCCACCTGCTGCTGCGGAGCTGACCACCGACTGCTGCCTGTGACCATCACCTCCACCTGCTGCTGCGGAGCTGACCACCGACTGCTGCCTGTGACCATCACCTCCACCTGCTGCTGCGGAGCTGACCACCGACTGCCGCTCTAGTGCCATACTCCGTGACCTTGCCATGTCGGGAGTCAAAGAGGTCCGGTCTCGTCCCTTCACCGCCGCGGAGCTGGATGTCCTGGTGGAGGCTGTGCTACGCAACTACGGACGCCTGTACGGCGCACCCGGACAGGCGGTAAGTGTCGTGGGGGATGAGTTGTTGTGCATGAGGTGTGATATGGCACCTGGTCTCTGGGAAAGTTGGCGGTGTGATGTGAGAACAACTAAAGTATCGATATGTGCATGGCTGCTGAGAGTAATGTGTTGCTCCTATCTGTGTGACTGGCCAACTGTCCCCTGACTTCCACCCTTTTGTCTCCCATCATGGTAGGTAAAGCTGCACCTTCGCAAGGACGTGTGGAGGAGCATTGCACGTGAAGTACGAGCAGCGGGGGTGTCCAATAGACGACATACACACTGCCACAAACGCTGGGACGACATTTCCAGACTGAGCAAGAATGTAGCGGAAGTGACACTAGGGCTGATTCCACGGACGGCACGTCTGGCCCGACGCTCAATGACCCCTCTCATGCACCGTATCATAGCTGTGACGCATCCTGACCTGTCCGAGCGGTTGCGTGTGGATGAACAGCAACGTGGCGGTAAGCGTACTGTCAGTGTATGTTGCTTGTGAGTGCAATGCATGTATGGTTGCCCACACACATCAGGGTCTTCCGTCTATCGTGAGTCTATTACCAATGGCATGTTGGTGACATTGCCACAGTTAACTTTTCACTTGCACATGCGGAATGTTGAGACGCCACCTGCTAAGCTGTTCAGTTGTCATGCACATGCTGTAGTGCTCCGTCACCCCTTGGCAACACTTGTGTGCTGATGTAGTTCCTCATGCCCAGTGTGCATGCTGTACATGTATTACGGCCAACGCCACAGAATTCCTGTGAGGATGACTGCTTGGGGTGGGCTGTGTGCAGGTTGGGGGATCGATGGACAGTGTCATCAGTGGCTTAATGGATTCCGCAGCAGTACTGTACGTGTGTGTGCCCATTACTTACACCCATTTCCTGTGCTTTTCAGCTTTGGCAGAGGGCACTCAGCCACAGACGGCGGAGATTACAGAAGGCAATGCATCCGGATCAGACGTGGCGCACACGCAGACTGACACCGAAGGGGGCAGCGGCGGAGAGGGGGACAGAACCGTCCCGGAGGACTCGCATGTGGAGACAACATCGTCATCATCTTCCGACAGTGTTGGTGAGTCAGCACTGTTGTCACAGACTGGGAGTGGGCAACCAGCACCTTCGGTCGGGACACAGCACACAGGGCCCACCCTGCCGGCAACTGCACCATGTACTGTTCGTGCCCGCAGGAGTAGGGGGAGAAGAGTGGCGTTCGGTGTCGGCACCGCTGCCCCAGCCTCGGTGACCCAAAATTCTCTCTGTGCAGAGGCTGTTGATCTGCTGCGACAGCTGTGTGTGGGCCAGACCAATATGATTAATGCATTCCAAGACCACGATAGGAAGTTGGGGCAGGTGGTGGCATTCATGGAAGGTATGCATGGTGATCTGGCTGGTGTACACAGGACACTGCAGTCATTGTCTAACAGTGTGTCGTCTGCCATTGCACAGTCGCATGGACTGGGTGGTACTTCTGTTCCACCATCTACAACTCTGGATGTGTCAGGGGGGAGTGAATTTTCTGATCTGGACTCTAATACAGGTTATTGCACTAGAAGCAGCGTCAGCCAGCACGTCAAGGCACGTAGGCCTCAGACCCCATCCCCTAGGTCAGGTAACTCTGTTCACAAGGACAACGTCAGATATAGTGGAGTACACACACGTGAGGCAAAAGAGGGGTTTGGTGTAATGGCTACACATGCTGCACAGCCATCCCACACACAAGGTACTACCAGGCCAAGACTCACTCCCGCTTCCATTGACACTACCCTGTACGAGGACAGTGAGAAGACTAATACATCTCTTGAGGGCTCGCATACTCCCAGTGCCAGGGACACTAGGAAGGGAGGTGCCACTCCCAAGGGCAGGGACAGCAGGAAGGAAGCTGCCACTCCCAAGGGCAGGGACACTAGGAAGGAAGGTGCCACTCCCAAGGGCAGGGACACTAGGAAGGAAGGTGCCACTCCCAAGGGCAGGGACAGCAGGAAGGATGTAGGCACTCCCAAGGGCAGGGAGACTACGAAGGAAGCTGCCACTCCCAAGGGCAGGGAGACTACGAAGGAAGGAGCCACTCCCAAGGGCAGGGACACTAGGAAGGAAGGTGCCACTCCCAAGGGCAGGGACAGCAGGAAGGATGTAGGCACTCCCAAGGGCAGGGAGACTACGAAGGAAGCTGCCACTCCCAAGGGCAGGGAGACTACGAAGGAAGGAGCCACTCCCAAGGGCAGGGACACTAGGAAGGAAGGTGCCACTCCCAAGGGCAGGGACAGCAGGAAGGATGTAGGCACTCCCAAGGGCAGGGACAAGAATAGTCACAAGACAAACGCACCTAAGAGGAGCACGGACAGTCCCAGGGGCAGGGACACACACGGGCAGAAGGGGGGTCCAGCTGATATGTACACCACAGACGACAAGTCTGCTGCCTGGAAGAGGGCACCATCCAGGGAACAGGGCAAGTCCGCAGAGTACAGTACTCCTACGGAAATGGAACATCCAAGGCCCAAGGACTCGCCCATGCACAGTGGCACTGTCAGGGACAGGCATACATCACCCATAGTTGCTCTGAGACAGCTGTTTTCTGGCAAACGGAATACAGAAGACTCAGCAGTGGAGTCACCCCTTACATCCACTCCCATCATGGCCCGTCAGGGACGGATGCAGGTGGACCCTGTCGTGGCATCCCCCATGACACATGTTGCAGAGGCCACAAGGCAGCCACACAGCAAACGACAAGCAGGCTCCAGCACGTCCCCAGAGACCATTCCCCCCCCATCACATGCACCTCCCATGGTGGGTGAAATTGCTTCTCAGTCCGGTCGACTTGTGAGTCCTGTCCTGTCCAGGGTGCAGGCACATGTCCAAAAGAAGCGTAGACACACAGCATTGACACATGCCCAATCCGATATCGGCCAATTGCAACTATCCCCCGCTCCCAGGGCCACCCTGCCTCCTGGACCATACAGCCCTGTGGCTCATCATTTCAGTGGTCACAGTGGCGCTGGTGCAGTTGACTCGCATGTGTCTGTTAGTGGCAGGGTATCCGTCGAGACATATCCTGTATCAGGTGCTGCCAGTGTATCTGGGTCCATGGGCCATGTGTCAGTCACTCGGGCTGTGTCGGTGTGTCACACTCCTGTATCAGGTGCTGGGAGTGTATCTGGGTCTATGGGCCATGTGTCAGTAACTCGGGCTGTGTCGGTGTGTCACACTCCTGTATCAGGTGCTGGCAGTGTATCTGGGTCTATGGGCCATGTGTCAGTAACTCGGGCTGTGTCGGTGTGTCACACTCCTGTATCAGGTGCTGGCAGTGTATCTGGGTCTGTGGGCCATGTGTCAGTAACTCGGGCTGTGTCGGTGTGTCACACTCCTGTATCAGGTGCTGGCAGTGTATCTGGGTCTGTGGCTCACGTGTCAGTCACTACATCTGTGGCTGTGTGTCACACTCCGGTTTCTGGTGCTGCCAGTGTGTCCGATGCGGGTACTTCACGCAATCCACCTGATAGTGTGCTGTAAGTTGCTGTACTGTGCCCTCTGATGTACCTGCTCTGGTGCCCACACTGCCCTGTTGCTGCCCTGTTGCTGTTCTGATACTGATGTACTGCCTCTGATGTACCTGCTCTGGTGTCCACACTGCCCTGTTGCTGCCCTGTTGCTGTTCTGATACTGCATTGTGCCCTCTCATGTACTGCATCTGATGTACCTGCTCTGGTGCCCACACTGCCCTGTTGCTGCCCTGTTGCTGTTCTCATACTGCATTGTGCCCTCTCATGTACTGCATCTGATGTACCTGCTCTGGTGCCCACACTGCCCTGTTGCTGCCCTGTTGCTGTTCTCATACTGCATTGTGCCCTCTCATGTACTGCATCTGATGTACCTGCTCTGGTGCCCACACTGCCCTGTTGCTGCCCTGTTGCTGTTCTCATACTGATGTACTGCATCTGATGTACCTGCTCTGGTGCCCACACTGCCCTGTTGCTGTTCTGATACTGCATTGTGCCCTCTCATGTGCTGCCTCTGATGTACCTGCTCTGGTGTCCACACTGCCCTGTTGCTGTTCTGATACTGCATTGTGCCCTCTCATGTGCTGCCTGTGATGGACGTTTTCAGTGCTATGGACTGTTGGAGCACTTGGCCCCTCTCATGTGCTGCCTCTGATGGACGTTTTCAGTGCTATGGACTGTTGGAGCACTTGGCCCCTCTCATGTGCTGCCTCTGATGGACGTTTTCAGTGCTATGGACTGTTGGAGCACTTGGCCCCTCTCATGTACTGGCTCTGATGTACCTGCTCTGGTGCCCACACTGCCCTGTTGCTGTTCTGATACTGCATTGTGCCCTCTGATGTGCTGCCTCTGATGTACCTGCTCTGGTGTCCACACTGCCCTGTTGCTGTTCTGATACTGCATTGTGCCCTCTCATGTGCTGCCTGTGATGGACGTTTTCAGTGCTATGGACTGTTGGAGCACTTGGCCCCTCTCATGTGCTGCCTCTGATGGACGTTTTCAGTGCTATGGACTGTTGGAGCACTTGGCCCCTCTCATGTACTGGCTCTGATGTACCTGCTCTGGTGTCCACACTGCCCTGTTGCTGCCCTGTTGCTGTTCTCATACTGATGTACTGCCTCTGATGTACCTGCTCTGGTGTCCACACTGCCCTGTTGCTGCCCTGTTGCTGTTCTGATACTGCATTGTGCCCTCTCATGTACTGCATCTGATGTACCTGCTCTGGTGCCCACACTGCCCTGTTGCTGCCCTGTTGCTGTTCTGATACTGCATTGTGCCCTCTCATGTGCTGCCTGTGATGGACGTTTTCAGTGCTATGGACTGTTGGAGCACTTGGCCCCTCTCATGTGCTGCCTCTGATGGACGTTTTCAGTGCTATGGACTGTTGGAGCACTTGGCCCCTCTCATGTACTGGCTCTGATGTACCTGCTCTGGTGTCCACACTGCCCTGTTGCTGCCCTGTTGCTGTTCTCATACTGATGTACTGCCTCTGATGTACCTGCTCTGGTGTCCACACTGCCCTGTTGCTGCCCTGTTGCTGTTCTGATACTGCATTGTGCCCTCTCATGTACTGCATCTGATGTACCTGCTCTGGTGCCCACACTGCCCTGTTGCTGCCCTGTTGCTGTTCTCATACTGATGTACTGCCTCTGATGTACCTGCTCTGGTGTCCACTATGGCCATGCTCCATCCTTGACTGTGACTTTGCTCCGAATCTGCGTAAATAAAATTGCGATTCATGTGTCGTGCTTTGTCAGAGTCATTCTTGCGTGTGTGATGCTGGTGTGGATTGCTATTTTCTTGGGGGCGGTGGGTTCTGCTCAGGACCCAAGTCCTGCAACAAGAAGTGGGGTGACGCTGAAATCACGACAGGAAGTGACGACACAAAAGGTGGCTTCCACTCAGTTGCAGTTTATAGTTATCATGCTCCCTGTTAAATTAGTGGGGGGACGCCGTCCACCCGCGTGGTACCCCGACTTGAGCCCTGGTTGTGCTACGTGTCACTCTCCCCTACCTGGGTCACGGCCCTTGGAGGCGTTGCCGTACACAGGCATTTGTGCATTTTGGGACATGTCCCTCCCCCCTCCCTACGTCACCGCCCTTGCCGGTACTCCTCTCCAGCCAGCGAATGCTTAGGTGCCTACCTGCGTCGTCGTCGATGGTGGGCCAAGACGAGGACGTACTGGATCGCGTAGAGTATCGGGTAAGCCTGTAGTGCAGGGTCCATGTCGGCGTGCGGCTCGTGGTGGGTATGGTCGCTGTGGAGCATCCGCCGTGTTCAGGCAGGTTGTTTATCCGCAGCGCTTTTATGTGTGTTTTCCGCCATCTTGATTTGGAGGACGGTCCTAGTCGTCAGTCCGTACGGCGGAGTCTCTGGTACGGTTACGTCTGCCGCGTAGTTGGGTGTGGTGGTGCGGCGGACCTTGTTCTACCGCCGCGGACGGATTTTGCCACGTATTTTGTATCCTGATTTGGCGGACGGAGTGTCCGCGACGGGCGCACGGAAAATAGGCCTGTTCCGCATACTCAGGGTATGCGGAGGCACTTCCGTCCGCCATCCTAATGACCCCCTAAGTCTGATTCTTATAATAAGTGCGTCGACAACACACACAAGTGAAATTAGGCCTCTCACTTGATTTCATCTGAAACGTGGCAATTTCCTTCTGAAATTTATCTGTACTAGAAACCTGTACATTATCTTCAACATTACCCTCTACTTCTGGGTCAATTTGAACATTCTCATCTTTACTTCCAAAGTAACAAAACTCAATTTCTTCACAAATATTCTTGACATCTATTTCAGAACCATGCAAAAGAGCAGCACATAATTGTTTAAGCATAATTGCTGGACTCTTAGCATGATACAACATTCTCACTAATTTTCTCACTTTATTAGGATGCACTGCTAGCATCCTGAAATGATGAAAAACACTCTGGCATACTCTCCTGGAAAGACAAGCCAGTGAATGACCACGCAAACATGTCATTTGTCTCACTCTGCAAGGATCTAATTCTTGCAACAACTTCATTTTCTGCTTCAAACTTTTCCTATTAAATGTCCGTACAAAATCACAAAGCAAATTGATGGAATCCTGTCGCACACTGCAAATAGAACTACACTTCCAAATGTACACAGGACCCTTAGGACGTCTTCCTAAAACCTCATTACCTAACACCTCGTCTGTCTCTGTTGTCACAAGTTTTTCTTTTTCAACTGGACAACCATCCTTCACTTCATAAGCTCGACCACTGGTGTCAACTGCAAACACCAAATCATTATCCTGAAAATAACTCTCCTCATTAAAAAATGCCTCACAACTTGAACTATGCATCCATTCTCCGGAAAAAACTTCACAAAAGTTACTACGATTTACTACTCTCTTCCATCTACTATTTGATTTGAAATCAGAAATTACCTTGTTTAGTTTCCTAATTCTATTGATTACCAAAATAAATAACTTTCGCTTAATTTCGAAAGCATGATCAATAATTTTCTCTACATTTTTCTTCTTCTTATAAAATGCCACTTTCTGTTGGCCTTTCTTAATATTTTTAAATAAATTAACTATTATCCTGTTGCGGAACATTCGTTTTCGAATGTCCCTAAACTGTTGTTTCCTTCTACTATCATGCACAGAGTTATCTCTTGCTCTAGCAGTAACATTTTTGATTGGTCTTTCCTTTCCATTTAAATTGCTTTTCTTTTTCTGGACTGAAACATTTTTTGTTGAAATACTTTTTTTACTACAAATATTTCTTATGAATGATTTTGTGCTCTTACCCGGAGCTTTCTTGGTGATTTCACAAGTTTTTTGGGGAGAGGACTGCTGCAATAATAGATGATCTTGCTGTCTTTGACGTTTTCTAGCCTTTCTAATTCGATTCTTAGTTGGCATTTTTCAAATTTTGAAATGATCTGCAGTTGAATCTGTGGAAAAATATAATAAAAAATGTTATTAACCACTATTACCAAACAGTAAATGAATAACAGTCATCAAAAACTTAACACCCTACTTAATATTTAACATAGCAAATCTTTTGCACCACCACTGCGTCACAAAAGTGACACACAGTGGTACAAAACAGGCATACACCTATCATAAATCTCTCCCTAACATTTTAAATGATTGATTCAGGATGACGAAAAGGTGTGGCCTATCTAGAGGTTTGTTTGGGCCCAGATCTTTGGACTGGGGTGAATGTGTGTCATTGATCCACATTCGGTCCATCACCTGTTTTGTTTGTTTGAGGTGAGGCCAACACACGGTTGCAGATGAGATTTTCGCTTGTTGAAGAAAACAAAGGAGATAATACATGTGAAGGCCTACCAATGAAGTAAGTCATGTCCACTTCACTCTTGAACAAAGGGCAGACCTCTTTTGAATCTGTGGTCACACCTAAACTTCATCTGCACAATGTCATTCATAAACTTAGGAAACACTAGTGATGTAATTAAAAAATGTGGAGTTTCTTTTCCTCATTTCAGAATTACATCACCTGTGTTTCCTCATTGACTTAAAATGTCCTTAATACACATGAAAGCGTTTTTTTGATTGCCCTTGCACCATTTTTGGGTCATTTTTAACATGGCTATGTTACTCCCATAATCAAAATCTAAATTTGCCAAGCACAGGTGGGAGCGTATTTACAAGAAACTTGCCCCATGAAGAACGCTTTCCATTTAAAAAGGGAAAAATAACATCATAGACACTCAAATGCCTTATAAATATGGCCCAAACAACCTATGAAGCTCTAGCAGTACATATCCAGAAAAGTAATTGATTTCAAAAATCGTTTTTAAACACAACATATAAATCAATTGTATACCTACATTCAGTTGGAAATGACTGTAAATGTCCTTGAGACACATGAAAGCGTTTTTTTGAATGCCCTTGCACCATTTTTGGGACATTTTTAACATGGCTATGTAACTCCCATAATCAAAATCTAAATTTGCCAAGCACAGGTGGGAGCGTATTTACAAGAAACTTGCCCCATGAAGAACGCTTTCCACTTAAAAAGGGAAAAATAACATCATAGACACTCAAATGCCTTATAAATATGACCCAAACAACCTATGAAGCTCTAGCAGCACATATCCAGAAATGTAATTGATTTCAAAAAATCGTTTTTAAACACAGCATATAAATCAATTGTATACCTACATTCAAGAGGAAATAACTGAAAATGTCCTTGAGACACATGAAAGCGTTTTTTTGAATGCCCTTGCACCATTTTTGGGACATTTTTAACATGGCTATGTAACTCCCATAATCAAAATCTAAATTTGCCAAGCACAGGTGAGAGCGTATTTACCAGAAACTTGCCCCATGAAGAACGCTTTCCATTTAAAAAGGGAAAAATAACATCATAGACACTCAAATGCCTTATAAATATGCCCCAAACAACCTATGAAGCTCTAGCAGTACATATCCAGAAATGTAATTGATTTCAAAAAATCGTTTTTAAAAACACAGCATATAAATCAATTGTATACCTACATTCAAGAGGAAATGACTGAAAATGTCCTTGAGACATATGAAAGCGTTTTTTTGAATGCCCTTGCACCATTTTTGGGACATTTTTAACATGGCTATGTAACTCCCATAATCAAAATCTAAATTTGCCAAGCACAGGTGGGAGCGTATTTACAAGAAACTTGCCCCATGAAGAACGCTTTCCATTTAAAAAGGGAAAAATAACATCATAGACACTCAAATGCCTTATAAATATGACCCAAACAACCTATGAAGCTCTAGCAGTACATATCCAGAAAAGTTGTTACCGTTTTTAAAAAGGGTGAGAGAGGGGACCCTGCCAACTACAGACCAATTAGTCTAATCGACGTTATTCAAAAAGTAGTTGGCAGGGTAATTGTAAATAGGATTGAGGGTTGGCTTATGGAAGGAAACATTCTGTCCCACTTTCAGGCCGGTTTCAGAAACAATGTTGGGGCCATTGACCAAGTCTTCAGATTCTGTGCAGTTTTTTGGAAAACTGTGTCAATAGCCAGAGGGAGCCTCTACCTGGCTTTTATTGACCTCAAAACGGCTTTTGATGTAATACCCCGTGTTAAACTTTGGAATGTCCTACTGGATATGGGTTTCCCATCTTACCTGCTAAATCTTATCATCAAACTCCATGAGGGTACATATGCAAAGATACGTTGGGGGGTGCAGGGGCAACTCACTAAGAGTATACCTGTCAACAGAGGGGTGCGGCAGGGGTGTGTGATGGCCCCTACTTTATTTTCCCTCTTCATAAATGGGGTTGTGAAGCATCTGCAAGATACACCGGCCGATGCCCCCATTGTGGCGGGGGAGAAAATACCATCCCTCCTCTTCGCCGACGACACCCTCCTCTTATCAAAAACCCCCACAGGTCTCCAAACTCTTCTTGACCAGTTTAGTGTTTTTTGTCAGGAACGGGGACTCACAATAAACACGTCCAAAACTAAACTAATGGTCATGACCGCTAAGAGGAAATATAGGAATATCCACGTTACACTGAATGGATCTCCTTTAGAGGTGGTCGATGAGTTTGACTATCTTGGTGTTAGGATCAATAACCACTTGAAATGGGAACCCCATATAAGTAAAATGATTTTAAATCTTAAAAGGGTCTCCTGCACTATTTTAAAAAACCAACGCCTCTCTATAAGTAGGCCAGTTGCCCCTGCCTTATCAGTTTACGAGGGGAAAGCAATTGCCTCAGCTGTTTATGGCTCGGAACTGTGGGGCAATGAGAATACCAACGACCTTGTCCGATCAGAGAACAAGTTTATGAGGGACTTGGTGTCGCTTCCATCCTCTACCCCACTTAAATCTTTATTCTTAGACCTGGGAAGAAAGTCTATTCAGGATATCCTCCAACTCCGTCCCCTCTTATATTGGGTTTGTTTGAGGAGGACCCCCGAACTAGCTAATTATGCCCTTGTGCTAGATGAAATACTAAAATTAAACACCTCAGGCAAAATCAGATGGCTAAATGCATTAAAAAAGCTTGTAGCAAGTGTGGGTTTAAGCGACGCTTGGGTATCCCAATCACCTCCACCAAAACAAGTGGTGAAAAAGTTATATTGGGATTGGATAGAGACCAAGGCGCTACAGAACCCAAACTGGGGTCATCTGACCGAGACCTTTTTGACCCATAAATGCACCCTAAAACTGGAATTGTTTTTGGACTTCATTCAGGTTCCTCGGGAAAGGACTTTATACCTTAAACTTAGACATGGAACACTGCCCCTCAAAACTTTTACATCTAGATGGAACAATAGGAGGGAAGAGGATAAAATGTGTCCAGGGTGTACAAACCCCGAGGAATCATTGGGCCACTTTTTCTTTGCCTGTAAGGCATATATCCTACCTAGGAAGAAATGGTTAAAACCAGTACTAAAGATTCTTGGGGTTAGAGATTACAAATCAGCTTTGCGTATTCTCATCTCCGACACGTCTTCTATGGTTACTATTTGTGGGGTTGCAAAGTTTTTATCATGTGCCTGGATCATTAGGACTAAGATTTTAAAAAATGCTCAACAAGTCAATTTTTCCACATAATTCTTAGATGTCTTTTTAAAATAATGAACTGTTTTGTAATTATGTATGTAATGAACTGTTTTTTATAATTATGTATGTATTCTATGTTTGTACTTTTTATGATACATGTGTCGAATAAAAGTATAATGACTTGACTTGACTTGTAATTGTTTTAAAAAATCGTTTTTAAACACAACATATCTGTTTTAGCTTACATGAGAGACCATGGAATGGGCTACATGTACAACAATAACTTGTGTTACTGCATGCCAGAATGCTACACCGAATATGCAATTACAATTTCTCAAAGAAACAAAATCTATTTGTATATCACTTGAGACAAAGCCACATTTTAAAAACACAGCTTTCTTCATCATTTTCTCCTTAAATCATACTATTCTCTATCTAAATTAAATAAATCTTTTCTCACCTTAGCAAATACTTTTTGAGTTTCAAAACAGTCTCAGAAATACTCCAAATTGTCTTCAGCAGAACAAAGAGGATGCACTCCAGAGGCTGCAGCTATAGAAAGCACAGAAATGCTGATATTCATTACACATATCTCTCATATTAGCCAATCATAACTCTTCCCTCACTTTTTTCAAATCAAAACCCTTCCCCCCTCTGCCCTCTCTGCCTTTTTTGCTTAGCAACCACCTCCTGAAAGACCTCTCATGTTTGCAAGTTCACACAACAATGTTTCAATTGAACTCTGAACTCTCAGTGCACCTGCGTATCCAGTGCAATCTTTCATTAAATGTTTTTTCCTTGACCATTCAAATTACATCTTTCAAAGAACACATCCATGCACCCTAACTTTCTGTTTTCAGAAATGGAAATGCACCAATCACTGCTAATGAATCATTAGCACTGGAAATCCACAGTTTTTTTTCTTTACAAACTCCTACTGTTTCAACTGCCCTTTCATTACCACACTTCATCTGACTGCAGCCCAACCTTCTCTCACCATGTTTAATGTCTGGATTGTTGGACATAGTTACATCTACTGGGCTCAAAGGTATGCTGAGAACAGAAATTTACCTAACCTCAATTTACAAGATGTGGAAATTAAGTGGTTGGGCCAAAGAGGATTAAAATGTCACCAATTGATACCATTGGTGAAAACCTTTATGCATTTGCCAAAACCTGACCTGTTAATTGTGCACTGTGGAGGTAATGATTTGGGCACTTTGACTGGGGTAGGTCTGGAAATGCTTTTAAAGGACACCTTTGAGCAATTAATGGCACTTTTTCCTCAAACTGCCTTGGTATATTCCAATATATGCCAAAGACAGAAATGGAGGTGGTCCAACCAATTTTGTCCACAAATTGAGAAGTCGAGGAAGCATGTAAACAAATCTGTTTCAGCTTACATGAGAGACCATGGAATGGGCTCCTTGTACAACAATAACTTGCGTTACTACATGCAAGATATCTACATTGGAGATGGAGTTCACTTCTCAGATGAGGGCAACAGAATTTTCATTTTGAATTTAAGACTGTGCATTGGTACCTACTTATAAGTACCAAAATGTACCATAAACCCAAAAGCTCTTCTCAGAGCTACCCTACATCTGATCACTCACAATTATTATTTTTCTCTAACTTTTTTCTCTAATTTTCAACAAACTACGCTCAAAGAGCGCTACCCGGTACGCGAACTGGAAGCTAACTGCGCAAAATTTAAAAAAAAAAAGTTTTTTTCCCGCACATATGGTCCTCCTCAGCCACCCTCAGAAAACCTAGGGGGTCAAGATACATCTACTGTGCCCCCTTCTACCCATTCTAAACATTATTTGCCCTCCATCTTGTATCTTGATTCGACCGAAACACAAAATGGTGGACTCCTGTAACGCTGCTGGTTCGCGGACCAGGACGCATACCGGGAAGCGGTCCAATAAAAAAGGTGGGAAAGTAATTTACAGAAAAACGACTGGAGACACTCTCACCAAATATACATTAGCTCATACTACATAACAATCCCTTTCATTTTCACAAATTTGATTGAAATTCTATTTAGCCATTAAGCCTGTAGACCTCTCTAAATACCGTGAGGTAAATTACTTCACAAAACACATCTGAAGTGTTGGAATTGACAACCAATGAAAATGTTACTTTCATTTTCTACTTTTATTACCTGACATTTGATTGGTTATATACCTGAATATATATAAAGGAAGAGAAGAAAACACAGCCATTTTGACTGCTACTTCTTGTTGTACATTACATTTGAATAGTTACTAAACACTTCAACTTGTTTGTGAAGGTAAGTTGTTATTTTTAAAACTGAAGTATATTGTGCACTATAACTTAATATGGTAGACTTTTTCTGATAGTTATATACTATCCCTCTGTAGTAGTTATAGACTTAGATAGACTTCTCTGTTATAGTTATGGATGGAGTTAGGCTTCTCTTGGTTAAATCACATACACTTTTTTATAGTCCTACTTCCACTCTGATACTATACACTGCCAAAAGATAAATTCACTGATAAAAACTGCCTATCTAAAATTAATCCCAACAGTGCCCTATCTCTACTAATATATATTTTTTTAATCCAAATTTCAGGCAAAATGGAAGGCGAGCAGCAAGTTCAATTTAAAATTGTACTGCAAGAGAGCATCCAAGGAAACATTGATGAAAATCAAAATGAATTTATGGATGAAAGTAGGGACCAGGAACTACTACAATGTGTGGAAGCAGTGGATAACCTGCTTAAAAATGAGGACATTTTACACCCTCATAGACTACAAAATATATTCAATGACAATTTTGAAATTTCTGACAATGAAATGATAGAAAGTTTAATGAATTATGAAACACAATCAAAATAAAAAAAAATGCTTAAAAAATAAAGAAAACAAAAAAAAATCAACAAAAACAACAAAAAATTAACATACAGTATTTGAAAAGTCTATCATTCTTTTATCCTTATAGTACACTGCCCAGAATGCTTTCCGGTTCGCGGACTAGGCGCTCACCACGCAAAAAAAAAAAAACTTTTTTTTTTTGCCCTGCTGGGCCCTTTTAAAACCTCCACATAAAACCTAGGGGGTCAACGAGGATCTACTATGCCCCCTTATGGTAATTTCCCCCTTTGTTTTGGCCTCCTCATATCTCTCGATCCTACCGAGAGACAAGATGGCGGCCGCTCCGGACTGTTTAGAATGTTGACAGACACCAGAGAGCCAATCAGCTTCGCATCGCAAAGTTCCATTACGCGAAAAGTACGCGAACCGGAGCGCTACCCGGAGCGCTGTTACAGATATATATCTTTTTTTGAACGTTAATTTCTCAAAATCCACTGGAGCACATATATTGAGACCTAGCAAAGGCACATCGGGCTAACAGTCCCTACAATTTTGCCAAGTTTCGTGCAAATCCATTCAGCCGTTCGGGCTAAAAGTGAGGCCAACCGCCCTATTGAAATTAACATGGGAAAAACGCGTTTTGGGACCCCCCTTTTTTCTCGGCTCCCCCTTGCCGAACCCCCCCCCAAATTTTCAGGGGCTGCTCAGAAACAAAATGTGCCATTTTCCTGAAAATTTCAGCCAATTCCGTCCACAAACGCCAAAGTTATTAGACATAGAATTTTCAGAAATCCCATAGGGAAAAATCCTAACTATATATACCTACTGGCGACCGCCAGTAGGTAATATATATATATTCACAGAAAAAACCATAGGTTTTAGGCCATATATAGTTAGGGATTTGCATTTACAAAACCTTATTTTACTCGCATAAAACCATTGAAATTCGCATATATAGTTAGATGCGCTAACTATATATCGCGCACCCGCAATCCACTGCTGACGATGTCACATATTACATCATTCATGACATGGTCAGTGACATCACTGATGACATCATCCAGAGGCTGTCTGTTTCTGTAAAGTTAAAATAAGTCTTACATATTGAAGAATGAGTGGATGTATAAGTGTCTGGATGAAGGATTTAGTAGGTGCATGACTGACTGTATGAGAGAGTGATTAAATGTGTCTCACTAAGTGCATGGGTTAGTGACTAAACTATCTTAATTTGTGCATCATTATAGCTGTTGTTCTATGAACTGCTGCATGTGTTGATCAGTAACTATATGAGTAACTGTATGGGTTATTGATTGGTTGTCCAAGTATTTGTATGGGAGAGTGAGTGTGTGTGTGGGGGTGGCTGGGAGGTGTGTGACTCTGTGCATACATGTGTGAACAGTTTATTCACTAGATCTATGGGTTCAAAACTGCATGTGGAAACAGCTGTATGGGTGGTTGACTGTGTACGAGTGTATTGGTGAGTGAATGGATATCTCAGTGCTACATTCAAAGTAAGTACATATGTAAAACACAGTACATGTGAGAGTTCACATATATAAATTACTGTGCATAAGAGCCAGTGAATGTGTGAGTGGCTGTATGGATCATTGTGAACTTGTATCAGGGATTGTATAAAAGAGTAAATATGTGTTAGTATATGTTTGAATAAGTAAGGTGTGTATAACTGTATAGTTGAGGATATGGAGGTGTGATTGATTCAGTGCATGACTGACTAGGTGTGTGAGTAACTCCATGGATGAGTGACAGTCTGTGAGTGTCTGTTTACCCTGAGTGTATCTAAGGTTATAGTAGAGTCTGAAGAGGTTCATCGTATTATCACATGAATGATGTCATCAGTGATGTCACTGACCATGTCATGAATGATGTAATATGTGACATCATCAGCAGTGGATTGCGGGTGCGCGATATATAGTTAGCGCATCTAACTATATATGCGAATTTCAATGGTTTTATGCATGTAAAATAAGGTTTTGTAAATGCAAATCCCTAACTATATATGGCCTAAAACCTATGGTTTTTTCTGTGAATTTCAATGGTTTTTAATACCAAATATGAAATGCTGTCAAATGTCAAGTACATGATAGGTAAAAACATTTTCGTGTTTATGCACGCTGATGTGCTTTGAACGCTGCCCCCCCCCTCTTTTCTCTTACCAGTACTCTCTCTTTGCAGATAGTGAAGGGTAGTTAACGCAGGCCTTTGCCCCCGTTGTAATCCGTCGTGCCTGCTTCTCTCTCTATTTGATTGATTGCTATCCAAGCATTTACTGTTTTAGAATTGGTTCTCTTTGGTTCATTCTGTATTTACAAACAAGCACAGAGTCGCAATACTCTGTTTAGTCTTTGCAGATAGTGAAAAATAGTTTAAAAAAACAAAAGGAATCGAGCAAAATCAGTAGGCCACTAATGGGATCTGTTTTTGACCTCGCTAAAATAGAAACATCAAGAACAACCCCTCATGAGAAATACGAAACTAGTAAGATGAAATTAGCTCCACACCATGATGGCTGCAAGACAGCTCGACTCCGCCGCCCACCCCACCCCACCCAAAATAACGACAAACCCTATGCAAATATTATAAATACATACAACACACCAGCAAAGTAACAGGGTAAAACGTTTTATTAAATAACTATATTCATGACAGCCTGCTGCAACATCGATCCAAATGCCTTTTGGTGACTCTTCCATTGTCAACATTGTCCCACAATCCGTTTGACCTGAAACGATTACACAAATAAAACATTTGTGAGTTTTAAATTTCCGGAGAAGTATAATTCACCAATAGTTTTCTCTGTAGATCGTTTTCCATTAACAATCCCAGTTCCATCACCCGCCCAGGATATCACTACTGTTAGTTGTCATTGTTGCTTCTGTTTTAATAAAAAATGTTTTAAGGTGTTTACTGTTTTTGTTGCGATGTATATATTTATAAGTTATTAAAGTGTTATAATCCTACTATTTTTTTTATTGATTATTGCTGTTTGAGATATTCCCTGTCTACAAACAGAGAAGAATAGAAATATTCTGTCTCCCTTTGCAGATAGTGAAGGATAGGTAATGCGGACTTTTGTCCCCCGTTGTAATCCGTCATGCCTGATTGATTGATTGGCTGGACATTTATTGTTCAAGGAATAGTTCTTTCGAGGCACTCTCTGTTTGCAAATAACGTGGAATAGAAATATTCTGTCTAGTCTTTGCAAGTAGTGAAGGGTGGGTAATGCGGACCTTTGTCCCCCGTTGTAATCTGTCATGCCCATCTACTCCCCACTGATTGAGAAACTACTTCCACCCGGACCATTTATTAGAGGTACATCATCTGACTCAACCGGAGAGAACCCCTAATAAAGAAGACATATGTAAAATACGAAGTAATCCCTGTATCCTGTTAAACAGAAACTTTAGCATGAAACACACTTGAAAAGGAAGGGAAAGAAATCGAACAAAATCAGTAGGCCTCTGATGAGTTTTTGACTTCGCTAGAAATAAGAAACATGAAAGTGGTGAAAGAAGCCAAGCTTGACGTTACGGCAGCCACAAGGTAGCTAGGCTCCGCCACCCCCCCCACTGCTCCAAGCATGTCTGTCCCACCGCCCGCCACGCCTAATAACGGTAACATGAAATAAATACAAATCAGCAGATACCTACCCCCATTCCGGAAACTCCTGAAGTGCAACAGGTCCACGATTACGCCCATCCGGAAGATGAGGCCTCGACACGTGCAGGGCGGGGCCCGACTAGCCGCCATCAGCCGGAGAAGTCGTGGGATGGTCGGCCCGGAATGTACTGGTCTTCCCATTCTCTTCTGGCGCCCTGCAGGCCACGGGGGGGGATGTCTTGCCTTTGCCTCCGACCCCCCCCCCTTATCGCCTGGTCCGGACATCACAGATATCAATGCCAGGTGTCGGCGTGGGGTGCGCTGGGAGGGAGAGGCGGCGCGAACGAGACTCTCCCACCCCCCCCCAGGTGGGGGCCCCTCAGCTGCACCCCCAACGCTCCACTCACCCAACAAAAGTGTTCGTCCACTCTTGCGATACAGCGACGCTCCACTCGCCCAACAAAAGGGTTCGTCCACTCTTGTGATGCAGCGACGCTCCACTCACCCAACAAAAGGGTTCGTCCACTCTTGCGATGCAGCGACGCTGCTCTCACCCGACAAAAGGTCTCGTCCACTATTACGGGGCAATGATGCTCCGCTCACCCAGCGGGGGTCTCGTCCACTGTTGCGGTGCAACGGCGCTTCTGAGTTCAACTACAAAATGAGTCCTGCATCCAGAAACGTTCTCCTCAACTTTGAAGATTCTATAAGAGCCACGGGGGCCCCCGACCCCCGATGGGGAATGACTGCCATGATCACACACGGAACGACCACGACGTAGCTGCGGGACGTCGGCGCGCTCATGCCGGCGCCGGCCTCAGTCTTGAAATCACCAAAATCCTGCAAGACTACCAACTTGAACAGTTCCGGTGGGACACCAGTATGACCCGGTAGGAGAGATTTTTGCCTCCCACCCCTCTTTGACTGATGGTTCATGTCGCCAGTCCCCTCTACTACCCTTCAACGTAAACTTTTGGACTGCCGAAAGAGGTCCCGGTCCAACCACGAGTTGGTGGAGACATTTTGACTATACTTGGACCTTCCTGACCTCACCCAAAATGGCGCC
Organism: Lissotriton vulgaris; assembly: GCF_964263255.1. Taxonomy (NCBI): domain Eukaryota; kingdom Metazoa; phylum Chordata; class Amphibia; order Caudata; family Salamandridae; genus Lissotriton; species Lissotriton vulgaris. The sequence continues at coordinate 122,027 of NW_028249152.1, forward strand.
GGTACAAATGAAACTATTGTACCCTGATTGCTCAGCCTTGATATCATGAGATATGTATGCAGTTTTTAGCACATGAATTGATATGGGATAAGACTGATTATATGTTCGGACAATGAATTGATCCGGGATGGGTATTGATTATATGTTCGAACAATAAATTGACATGGGACTTGTACTGATTACACATTCGGACAATGAATTGATATTAAGTTCTAATACATCGTTCATTACTGTATTTATTGAAGGTTAGAATTGTCGACACTTTTGGTACTTGCTCACAATGAATTATCGATATGATTTTGTCGCACTTGTCGCACTTTTTACTAATTATATGTTCGGACAATGAATTGATCCGGGATGGGTATTGATTATACGTTCGAACAATGAATTGACATGGGACAGGTACTGATTACACGTTCGGAAAATGAATTGATATTAAGTTCTAATGCATCATTGATTACTGTATTTATTGAAGTAATGCTGATCTCTCCGCATGAAATTAATTTTCCACATGCTACACAAGTCAATCTCATCTGCCCAAAGTTCTTTTGCAGATTTGGGACCGTTTCCCTTGCCTCTGACTCACTTATTGCTAAGTCATTGGTGGATGTTTTTGCCGGTCGGGGGTTATCCCCCAAATCTCGAAGTTGTGCTTTAGAATAATTAAGAGGGTGCCACCTCTCCATGTGCCGATGCATGGTATGATTACCATAGCGCTATTTTTTTTCGGTCCCTCTTGAGAGTTTTTTTTTTGCAGATGAGGCAGGTAACGAACCTGGCTTTAACTTTCTTTTCATGAGAAGGAAAAGAAAAAAATTGCCAGATAAGATTCACTTTCACATGGGACGTTCTTGGCATTTCTTTTAGTTTTTTAATGTACATGTTCATAAAACGATTACACAAATGAAACATTTGTGAGCTTTAAATTTCCGGAGAAGTATAATTTACCAATAGTTTTTTCTGTAGATGTTTTTCCATTAACAAACCCAGTTCCATCACCCGCCCAGGATATCACTACTGTTCCCCATGTCATAAACCATTGTTGCTTCTGTTTTAATAAAAAATGTTTTAAGGTGTTTACTGTTTTTGTTGCGATGTATATATTTATAAGTTATTAAAGTGTTATTTTCCTTCTACTTTGTTGGAGTGCTATATATTTTTAATGTGACACATAATTGTAAAGACTTTGATGTACAAAAAGGCATCCCTGGAATCTTCCGCTTCAGGCTCGGTCCCACACACCCTCACAGTGAGAATCCCCTCTCCAATCACAATACAGGATGGTTATCAGATTGCAGGAATGCGTGTAGTGTGACGGATCTCATCGGGTGGGGGCCTTGATCTACTGTAACTTCTTTGAAGAGGGGTGATTCTTTACAGTTAAGGCCATAAACTACATCTGCAGGGCTAGGTGATAGCCTGGGACGGGCCTGGACAATTGGACACAGAGGAAGAGGAGTGTCAGAGGGTGCAGTAGTGAATAGGGTGAAAGGCAGGTGTCGGGCGGGCACAGGGTGTGATTCTCAGAGAAGAACAGCGCAGATGGGAGGAGGTTTCTGGCCCATGCATGAGAGAGAGAGCGGGAGTGACAAGTGCGTGGGGGAGATGCTTGCGAGGGTGCAGACAGTGGGTCTGGTCAAGGCATCTAAAATAGCTGCTGTGCTCGACAAAAGTGTGGCATTGCAAAAAAGGCAAGATGGCGCAGACAATGTTTATCAATAATGATTTATTTATAACAAATAAAATATTTACTCGCAGTGACAAAATGGCGGTCAGCACTTCCTGATTTCCATCGAATCGAACGTTAACAGACGTCACGCAGCAAAAAAAATAAAACCCTCACGCACAACCGCTGGAAGACATGTATCAACATATATGAGCCTCCTCAGCCACCCTCAAAAAACATAAGGGATCAGGATACGTCTCCCGTACCCCCTTATACCCTGTAATTTAATTAAACCGAAACACAAAATGGCGAATTCCCGTTTCACTACCAGTTTGCGGCCCGGTTCGCGAACCGAGAAGCGCTTCTACCGTGAAAAATCAAATTTTTTTTATTTTCCCCACGGGACCCTTTAATAACCCCAACATCATTCCTAGGGGGTCAAGAGGGGTCTACCTTGCCCCCTTTCATTAAATTCCCCCTTTGTTTTTCACCTCTTCTTGTCTCTCGATCCTACCGAGAGACAAGATGGTGGCCGCACCGGACTGTTTAGAATGTTGACAGACACCGGAGAGCCAATCAGCATCGCTTCGCAAAGCTCCGTGACGCGAAAAGTACGCGATCTGGTGCGCTATCTGGGACGCTGTCACAGATATATAAATTTTTTAAAACGTTAATTTCTCAAAATCCACTGGAGCACATATATTGAGACCCAGCAAAGGCACATCGGGCTAACAGTCCCTACAATTTTGCCAAGTTTCGTGCAAATCCAATCAGCCGTTCGAGCTAAAAGTCAGGCCAAACGCCCTATGGAAATTAACATGGGAAAAACGTGTTTTGGGACCCCCCTTTTTTCTTGGCCCCCCCTTGACGAAACCCCCCCAAAGTTTCAGGGGCTGCTCAGAAACAAAATGTGCAATTTTCCTGAAAATTTCAGCCGATTCCGTCCACAAACGCCAAAGTTATTAGACATAGAATTTTCAAAAGTTCCATAGAGAAATAATCCTAACTATATATACCTACTGGCTATCGCCAGTAGGTAATATATATATATATATATATATATATATATATAGGTTATAGACCATATATAGTCAGGAATTAGCATTTACAAAACCTTGAAAATTCACTGAAAAAACCATAGGTTATAGACCATATATAGTTAGGGATTAGCATTTACAAAACCTTATTTTACTCGCATAAAACCATTGAAATTCGCATATATAGTTAGTTGCGCTAACTATATATCGCGCACCCGCAATCCACTGCTGATGATGTCACATATTACATCATTCATGACATGGTCAGTGACATCACTGATGACATCACTGATGACATCTCAAATGACATCACTGATGACATCACTGATGACAACTCAAATGACATCACAGACAACATCACTGATGACATCAATCATGTGATAATACGATTAACCTCTTCAGACTCTAATATAACCTTAGATACACTCAGAGTAAACAGACACTCACAGACTGTCACTCATCCATGGAGTTACTCACACACCTAGTCAGTCATGCAAAGAATCAATCACACCTCCATTTCCTCAACTATACAGCTATACACACCTTACTTATTCGAACATATACTAACACATATTTACTCTTTTATACAATCCCTGATACAAGTTCACAATGATCCATACAGCCACTCACACATTCACTGGCTCTTATGCACAGTAATTTATATATGTGAACTCTAACATGTACTGTGTTTTACATATGTACTTACTTTGACATGTAGCACTGAGATATCCATTCACTCACCAATACACTCGTACACAGTCAACAACCCATACAGCTGTTTCCACATGCAGTTTTGAACCCATAGATCTAGTGAATCAACTGTTCACACATGTATGCACAGAGTCACACACCTCCCAGCCACCCCCACACACACACTCACTCTCCCATACAAATACTTGGACAACCAATCAATAACCCATACAGTTACTCATATAGCTACTGATCAACACATGCAGCAGTTTATAGAACAACAGATATAATGATGCACAAATTAAGACAGTTTAGTCACTAACCCATGCACTTAGTGAGACACATTTAATCACTCTCTCATACAGTCAGTCATGCACCTACTAAATCCTTCATCCAGACACTTATACATCCACTCATTCTTCAATATGTAAGACATATTTTAACTTTACAGAAACAGACAGCCACTGGATGATGTCATCAGTGATGTCACTGACCATGTCATGAATGATGTAATATGTGACATCATCAGCAGTGGATTGCGGGTGCGCGATATATAGTTAGCGCAACTAACTATATATGCGAATTTCAATGGTTTTATGCGAGTAAAATAAGGTTTTGTAAATGCTAATCCCTAACTATATATGGTCTATACCCTATGGTTTTTTCAGTGAATTTTCAAGGTTTTGTAAATGCTAATTCCTAACTATATATGGTCTATAACCTATGGTTTTTTCAGTGAATTTCAATGGTTTTTTAATAGCAAATATCAAATGCTGTCAAATGTCAAGTACATGATAGGTAAAAACATTTTCGTGTTTATGCACGCTGATGTGCTTTGAACGCTGCCCCCCCCCTCTTTTCTCTTAGGAGTACTCTCTCTTTGCAGATAGTGAAGGGTAGTTAACGCAGGCCTTTGCCCCCGTTGTAATCCGTCGTGCCTGCTTCTCTCTCCATTTGATTGATTGTTATCCAAGCATTTAATGTTTTTGAATTGGTTCTCTTTGGTTCATTCTGTATTTACAAACAAGCACAGAGTCGCAATACTCTGTTTAGTCTTTGCAGATAGTGAAAAATCATTTTAAAAAACAAAAGGAATCGAGCAAAATCAGTAGGCCACTAATGGGATCTGTTTTTGGCCTCGCTAAAATAGAAACATTAAGAACAACCCCTCATGAGAAATACGAAACTAGTGAGATGAACTTAGCTCCACACCATGATGGCTGCAAGACAGCTCGACTCCGCCGCCGACCCCACCCCACCCAAAATAACGACAAACCCTATGCAAATATTATAAATATATACAACACACCAGCAAAGTAACAGGGTAAAACGTTTTATTAAATAACTATATACATGGCAGCCTGCTGCAACATTGATCCAAATGCCTTTTGGTGACTCTTCCATTGTGAACATTGTCCCACAATCCGTTTGACCTGAAACGATTACACAAATAAAACATTTGTGAGTTTTAAATTTCCGGAGAAGTATAATTCACCAATAGTTTTCTCTGTAGATCTTTTTCCATTAACAATCCCAGTTCCATCACCCACCCAGGATATCACTACTGTTAGTTGTCATTGTTGCTTCTGTTTTAATAAAAAATGTTTTAAGGTGTTTACTGTTTTTGTTGCGATGTATATATTTATAAGTTATTAAAGTGTTATAATCCTACTAATTTTTTATCGATTATTGCTGTTTGAGATATTCCCTGTCTACAAACAGAGAAGAATAGAAATATTCTGTCTCCCTTTGCAGATAGTGAAGGATAGGTAATGCAGACTTTTGTCCCCCGTTGTAATCCGTCATGCCTGTTTTTCTCCCCACTGATTGATTGATTGGCTGGACATTTATTGTTCAAGGAATAGTTCTTTCGAGGTACTCTCTGTTTGCAAATAACGTGGAATAGAAATATTCTGTCTAGTCTTTGCAAGTAGTGAAGGGTGGGTAATGCGGACCTTTGTCCCCCGTTGTAATCTGTCATGCCCATCTACTCCCCACTGATTGAGAAACTAGTTCCACCCGGACCATTTTTTAGAGGTACATCATCTGACTCAACCGGAGAGAGCCCCTAATAAAGAAGACATATGTAAAATACAAAGTAATCCCTGTATCCTGTTAAACAGAAACTTTAGCATGAAACACACTTGAAAAGGAAGGGAAAGAAATCGAACAAAATCAGTAGGCCTCTGATGAGTTTTTGACTTCGCTAGAAATAAGAAACATGAAAGTGGTGAAAGAAGCCAAGCTTGATGTTACGGCAGCCACGAGGTAGCTAGGCTGCGCCACCCCCCCACTGCTCCAAGCATGTCTGTCCCACCGCCCGCCACGCCCAATAACGGTAACATAAAATAAATACAAATCAGCAGATACCTACCCCCATTCCGGAAACTCCCAAAGTGCAACAGGTTCGCGGCTACGCCCATCCGGAAGACGAGGCCTTCGGCACGTGTAGGGCGAGTCCTGCTGGCAGCCGTCGGCCGGGGAGGTAATCCCGTAAGGTGGGCCAGGAGAGGAGCCGAGGCCGACGGGATTCTTCTTCTTTCTTCAATAATGGCTGCGACAACACGCGGGGGGGATGTCTTGCACATGCCACCGACCCCCCCCTCCCCTCGTATCTCCGGGCCAAGAAAGAAGCCGAGGCCGAGGGATTCTTCTTCTTTCTTGGATAATGGCTGCGACAACGGGGGGATGTCTTGCACATGCCACTGACCCCCCCCCCCTCGTATCTCCTGGCCCGGCCCGGCTTGATATGAGCTCCCCGTTCGGGCCTGAAGCGGCGCCCTGCAGGCCACGGGGGGGGGATGTCTTGCCTCTGCCTCCGACCCCCCCCCTCTTATCGCCTGGTCCGGACATCACGGATATCAACGCCAGGTGTCAGCGTGGGGTGCGCTGGGAGGGAGAGGCGGCGCGAACAAGCCTCTCCCACCCCCACAGGTAGGGGCCCCTCGGCTGCACCCCCAACGCTCCACTCACCCAACAAAAGGGTTCCTCCACTCTTACGATACAGCAACGCTCCACTCGCCCAACAAAAGGGTTCCTCCACTCTTGCGATGCAGCGACGCTCCACTCACCCAACAAAAGGGTTCCTCCACTCTTGCGATGCAGCGACGCTGCACTCACCCGACAAAAGGTCTCGTCCACTATTGCGAGGCAATGATGCTCCACTCACCCAGCGGGGGTCTCGTCCACTGTTGCGGTGCAACGGCGCTTCTGAGTTCAACTAGAAAATGAGTCCTGCGTCCAGAAACGTTCTCCTCAACTTTGAAGATTCTATAAGAGCCACGGGGGCCCCCGACCCCCGATGGGGAATGACTGCCATGAACACCCACGGAACGACCACGACGTAGCCGCGGGACGTCGGCGCGCTCATACCGGCGCCGGCCTCAGTCTTGAAATGACCAAAATCCTGCAAGACTACCAACTTGATCAATTCCGGTGGGACACCAGTATGACCCGGTAGGAGAGATTTTTGCCTCCCACCCCTCTTTGACTGATGGTTCATGTCGCCAGTCCCCTCTACTACCCTTCAACGAAAACTTTTGGACTGCCGAAAGAGGTCCCGGTCCAACCCCGAGTTGGTGGAGACATTTTGACTATACTTGGACCTTCCTGACCTCACCCAAAATGGCGCCGGTACAAATGAAACTCTCAACTCCTTATTGTGCCCCGATTGCTCAGCCTTGATATCATGAGATATGTATTCAGTTTTTAGCACATGAATTGATATGGGATAAGACTGATTATATGTTCGGACAATGAATTGATCCGGGATGGGTATTGATTATACGTTCGAACAATAAATTGACATGGGACTTGTACTGATTACACATTCGGACAATGAATTGATATTAAGTTCTAATGCATCATTGATTACTGTATTTATTGAAGGTTAGAATTGTCGACACTTTTGGTACTTGCTCACAATGAATTATCGATATGATTTTGTTGCACTTGTCGCACTTTTTACTGATTATATGTTCGGACAATGAATTGATCCAGGATGGGTATTGATTATACGTTCGAACAATGAATTGACATGGGACAGGTACTGATTACACGTTCGGACAATGAATTGATATTAAGTTCTAATGCATCATTGATTACTGTATTTATTGAAGTAATACTCATCTCCCCGCAAAAATTAATTTTCCACATGCTACACAAGTCAATCTCATCTGCCCAAAGTTCTTTTGCAGATTTGAGACCGTTTCCCTTGCCTCTGACTCACTTATTGCTAAGTCATTGGTGGATGTTTTTGCCGGTCGGGGGTTATCCACCAAATCTCGAAGTTGTGCTTTAGAATAATTAAGAGGGTGTCACCTCTCCATGTGCCGATGCATGGTATGATTACCATAGCTATATTTTTTTCGGTCCCTCTCGAGAGTTTTTTTTTTACAGATGAGGCAGGTAACGACATGGCATTAACTTTCTTTTCATAAGAAGGAAAAGAAAAAAATTGCCAGATAAAATTCACTTTCACATGGGACGTTCCTGGCATTTCTTTCAGAAACTTTTACATCACTGTGTCATTTCTTTGTCTATCCTGGTTAAAGCAATGTCATGTAAATAGTTATTTAAAAAGTTTTTTTTTAACGTGTTTACTTTATTGGAGCGTTGTATATATTTATCAGTTAATAAAGTTTGATAATCCTACTCCTTTGTTGGAGTGCTATATATTTTTAATGTGACACATAATTGTAAAAACTTTGATGTACAAAAAGGCATCCCTGGAATCTTCCGCTTCAGGCTCGGACCCACACACCCTCACAGTGAGAATCCCCTCCCCAATCACAATACAGGATGGTTATCAGATAGTAGGAACGCGTGTGGTGTGACGGATCTCATCGGGTGGGGGCCTTGATCTACTGTAACTTCTTTGAAGAGGGGTGATTCTTTACAGCTGGGGCCATAAACTACATCTGCAGGGCTAGGTGATAGCCTGGGACGGGCCTGGACAATCGGACACTGAGGAAGAGGAGTGTCAGAGGGTGCGGTAGTGAATAGGGTGAAAGGCATGTGTCGGGCGGGCACAGGGTTTGATTCTCAGAGAAGAACAGCGCAGATGGGAGGAGGTTTCTAGCCCATGCATGAGAGAGAGAGCGGGGGTGACCAGTGCGTGGGGGAGATGCTTGCGAGGGTGGGGAGCCATGCTGAGGATCGGCGGCGTGCAGACAGTGGGTCTGGTCAAGGCATCTAAAATGGCTGCTGTGCTCGACAAAAGTGTGGCATTGCAAAAAAGGCAAGATGGCGCAGACAATGTTTATCAATAATGATTTATTTATAACAATTATTTTTAACAAAATATTTACTCGCAGTGACAAAATGGCGGTCAACACTTCCTGATTTCCATCGAATCGAACGTTAACAGACGTCACGCAGCAAAAAAAATAAAACGCTCACGCACAGCAGCTGGAAGACATGTATCAACATATATGAGCCTCCTCAGCCACCCTCAGAAAACATAAGGGGTCATGATACGTCTCCCGTACCCCCTTATACCCTGTAATTTAATTAAACCGAAACACAAAATGGAGAATTCCCGTTTCGCTACCAGTTTGCGGCCCGGTTCGCGAACCGGGAAGCGCTTCTACCGTGAAAATTCAATTTTTTTTTATTTTCCCCACGGGACCCTTTAATAACCCCAACATCATTCCTAGGGGGTCAAGAGGGGTCTACCTTGCCCCCTTTCATTAAATTCCACCTTTGTTTTTCACCTCTTCTTGTCTCTCGATCCTACCGAGAGACAAGATGGCGGCCGCACCGGACTGTTTAGAATGTTGACAGACACCGGAGAGCCAATCAGCATCGCTTCGCAAAGCTCCGTGACGCGAAAAGTACGCGATCTGGAGCGCTATCTGGGACGCTGTCACAGATATATAAATTTTTTAAAACGTTAATTTCTCAAAATCCACTGGAGCACATATATTGAGACCCAGCAAAGGCACATCGGGCTAACAGTCCCTACAATTTTGCCAAGTTTCGTGCAAATCCATTCAGCCGTTCGAGCTAAAAGTGAGGCCAAACGCCCTATGGAAATTAACATGGGAAAAACGCGTTTTGGGACCCCCTTTTTTCTCGGCCCCCCCTTGACGAAACCCCCCCAAATTTTCAAGGGCTGCTCAGAAACAAAATGTGCCATTTTCCTGACAATTTCAGCCGATTCCGTCCACAAACGCCAAAGTTATTAGACATAGAATTTTCAAAAGTCCCATAGGAAAAAAATCCTATCGCCAGTAGGTAATATATATATATATATATTCAATGAAAAAACCATTGGTTTTAGGCCATATATAGTTAGGGATTTGCATTTACAAAACCTTATTTTACTCGCATAAAACCATTGAAATTCCATATATAGTTAGATGCGCTAACTATATATCGCGCACCCGCAATCCACTGCTGATGATGTCACATATTACATCATTCATGACATGGTCAGTGACATCACTGATGACATCACTGATGACAACTCAAATGACATCACTGATGACAACATCCAGTGACTGTATGTTTCTGTAAAGTTAAAATATGTCTTACATATTGAAGAATGAGTGGATGTATAAATGTCTGGATGAAGGATTTAGTAGGTGCATGACTGATTGTATGAGGGAGTGATTAAATGTGTCTCACTGAGTGCATGGGTTAGTGATTAAACTGTATTAATTTGTGCATCATTATATCTGTTGTTCTGTAAACTGCTGCATGTGTTGATCAGTAGCTATATGAATAACTATATGGGTTATTGATTGGTTGCTCAAGTATTTGTATGGGAGACTGAGTATGTGTGTGGGTGGCTGGGAGGTGTGTGACTCTGTGCATAGATGTGTAAGCAGTTGATTCACTAGGTGTATGAGTTCAAGAGTGCATGTGGAAACAGCTATATGGGCGGTTGACTGTGTGCATGAGTGTATTGGTGAGTGAATGGATATCTCAGTGCTACATGTCAAAGTAAGTACATATGTAAAACACAGTACATGTGAGAGTTAACATATATAAATAACTGTGCATAAGAGCCAGTGAATGTGTGAGTGGCTGTATGGATCATTGTGAACATGTATCAAGGATTGTATAAGAGAGTAAATATGTGTTAGAATATGTTTCAATAAGTAAGGTGTGTATAACTGTATAGTTGAGGAATTGGAGGTGTGTTTGATTCTTTGCATGACTGTCTAGGTGTATGAGTAACTCCATGGATGAGTGACAGTCTGTGAGTGTCTGTTTTCACTGAGTGTATCTAAGGATATATCAGAGTCTGTAGAGGTTCATCGTATTAACACATGAATGATGTCATCTGTGATGTTGTCAGTGATGTCATTTGAGTTGTCATCAGTGATGTCATCAGTGATGTCATTTGAGATGTCATCAGTGATGTCATTTGAGTTGTCATCAGTGATGTCATCAGTGATGTCACTGACCATGTCATGAATGATGTAATATGTGACATCATCAGCAGTGGATTGCGGGTGCGCGATATATAGTTAGCGCATCTAACTATATATGGAATTTCAATGGTTTTATGCGAGTAAAATAAGGTTTTGTAAATGCAAATCCCTAACTATATATGGCCTAAAACCAATGGTTTTTTCATTGAATTTTCAAGGTTTTGTAAATGCAAATTCCTAACTATATATCGACTATAACCTATGGTTTTTTCAGTGAATTTCAATGGTTTTTTAATAGCAAATATGAAAAGCTTTAAAATGTCAAGTACGTGATAGATAAAAACATTTTCGTATTTATGCACGCTGATGTGCTTTGAATGCTGCACCCCCCTTCCCCTCTCTTTTCTCTTAGGAGTACTCTCTCTTTGTAGATAGTGAAGGGTAGTTAACGCAGGCCTTTGCCCCGTTGTAATCCGTCGTGCCTGCTTCTCTCTCCATTTGATTGATTGTTATCCAAGCATTTACTGTTTTAGAATTGGTTCTCTTTGGATCATTCTCTATTTACAAACAAGCACAAAGTCGCAATACTCTGTTTAGTCTTTGCAGATAGTGAAAAATCGTGTAAAAAAATAAAAGTAATCGAGCAAAATCAGTAGGCCACTAATTGGATCTCTTTTTGACCTCGCTAAAATAGAAATATTAGGAACAACCCTTCATGAGAAATACGAAAATAGTGAGATGAACTGAGCTCCACACCATGAGGGCTGCAAGACAGCTCGGCTCCGTCACCCACCCCGCCCAAAATAACGACAAACCCTATGCAAATATTAAAAATATAGACAACACACCAGCAAAGAAACAGGGTAAAACATTTTATTAAATAACTATTTACATAACTATTTTATACTTTTTATTGCCCGATCCGGCTAGCTCAATCGATCGAGCATGAAACTCATGCACTCTGATAGCAAGCGTTGCTACTGATGCTATGCAGACCAAAACTGGTTTTCAGTTTGTACATTTTTCTAGATTTTTCAATCCAAGGTTGGTTGACTTTGTAGAACGATGGCTTCAGATTTTCAACATACGGTGTGGTGGCGTGGACTGGGAGGGGGCGCTTCGCTCCTGCCCCCTCCCCAAGTAAGATTTTCATACGTGAAAGTACGTTAATGGTTTTGGTCCCTGAGTTGCTTCAATGTCACTGCCATTCTCAAATGGCATAAGTTCTGGATGTTGGGTGCCATAGTTCAGAGTTCTGAGCAGCGCTTGTAACACTGTCTGAAGCTTATTTCCACCTACTGCAGCTTCACTATTCTCAAAGTAAGTGAGTGTCGTTTGTGGACCTGACTGCATTTGAAAACAATTTGATATGAAACCTTCCTAAACAGCTTGACGGAGGCCCCCGAGGGGCGGTGTGATGGCCATGGACTCGGAGAAGACACTTGGCTCCGACCCCCTCCCCAAGTCTTATAGCACCGGTGTAGCCTGAGATCGCCCCCGACATAGGCGGCCGGCTCTCGGGGTCCGGCGGAACTTTTTGCCTTTTGATGACTCTTCTATTCTGGACCTTGTCCCACAATCCGTTTGACCTGAAGACACGCTGTAGTGGGGCGCCCCTTTACCGTTTCAGTTGCCATTCCGCCCGCTTTTGCTACACTGTGCCTCTTCCGCCATTCAGCTGTTTACCGCCCGCTCTTGCAACTACAGCGTCTCGCTCACCATGTAGTTGAGTTGCTCCCGCTCTTGCGGTGCAGCGATAGGCGGCTGCCACAGGACTCTCAAAATGGCGGCCGGCTCTTCGGTTTTGGGCCTGGTCCACTAAAATGGCCCTGGGACACCTTTGAACTCGGACGCTTCCCTGATAGGGCTTGGGTCCCATTCTCGAAAGCGTCCCCTCAGCCGTGAAGATTCTACAAAAGTCTTGGGGGCCCCCGACTCCCGCAAGCTTCTGGTGGGGAGCGGCTGCCATGTCTGCTCGTGGAATGGCCACGACGGAGCTACGAGATGGTAGTGCTCTCATGCTGACGCCAGCTTTAGTCTGAAACATCCAGAAACACTGTAGACTACCAATTCGATCAGTTCCGGTAGCGCCCCAACATGACCCGGAAGAGAAGAACTTGCCCTCCCCTCTTTGACTGATGGTTCTTGTTGCCTGTCCCCTCTGTTGTCATTTAACAGAACTTTTTGGACTGCTGAAAGGGGTTGTGTTCCGAACACTGGTTGGTGGAGACATTTTGACTATATTCTTGACCTACGTTGTCGCGTAATGCGTTATATGACACGCCGCGTTAGCGCACCCGAAAGTGATCCGAGGCGCGGCGCGCAGCGCGTAACGTAAGCATAACAGGTCATGTGACTTGTTAATAAAACTTTTCATTGGTTCATTTTACTTTTGTTATTTTAATGATGAAAAGCTTGGTCATATGACCTAAAAATTACGCTTTTTATTGTTTTCGAACATTATTTTTTTTTAAACATATGTTATAATATTCCAGGCTAATGTACTTTCCCGGAAAATTTACAATTGTCCTGCAAGTAAAATATATTCCTTTTTCGAGAAAAAGGGCGTTTCTTCGTTCCATGACGGAGCCGTTGAGTAAAAGAGACTCGGCCTGCTGTCTTAGTCGCCGATACGCCTGATTATCAGATTCTTATCGATCACTTTATGTTGCAGAAATGAAAAACACAACTGCCCTTGACCATTTATCTTTACTGCGTTCCTACATATTATACCTTTTATCCGTCATGTAATTGGACTGCTTTATTTCACTTGCCTTTTACTGATTCGAAAACAGTGACTAAAAGTAAAAACTTTACCAATGTAAATACTACTACCATGTTTTGTTTTAAAAACCTTTATTGTGAAAATGTCAGTATACAAATACGGGCCTATAACCACGTGGGCCGGCCACGGAGCAAACTGGAATCGTATATGATGAGGAGACATTTACATTATGGAGGAACGTAACGAACGAGCCATTAGGTTGCAAGAACTAAGGTGTCTAACAGTTGCGGAATCGGTGGACGTACATTTTGTAATTAAAATACGACAGCGCCACTTACAAAAAAGTTATCTAGATATACATTTGCGTGCAAGTACCATGGGTGACGTTAATTCGAACTTTCAATAGTACAGTAATCAATAACACATCAGAACTTAATATCAATAGGGATGTCGAAATATTCAATCAATTCTCGTCCCCGCCCGCCATGAGCATCAAAACTGCGTTCATATCTCGTGATATCAAGGTTGTTCAACCAGTACACAACAAGGAGTTACGAGTCCCATTTATACCGGCGCCATTTTGGGCGAGGCCGGGCAGGTCCAAGATATAGTCAAAATGTCTCCACCAACCATCGGCCAGACCAGAACCCCTTTCGGCCCTTTATGCTACAAGATGGTGTCTTCCATTCAGAAAATATTATTGGCAGCATTTTGAAAGGAAACATAAACAGCCGTTCTCCTAGTGAGTTTCACATTGTTACATTTAGGAAGAATGTTGAAGAGTAGTATGTGGAAAATCTGAAGCCATTTTTCTACAAACTCTCAATCAGCCTTGGATGGAAAAAAAATCCTGAAGAATGTACAAACTGAAAACCAATTTTTGTCTGTATAGCATCAACAGCAACGCGTGAGTCAGCTTTGTGTCAAGCCGCCATTTTCATTCACTCAATAGCGTCCCCCTGCACACATTCAGGGACCTGGTCGTGTTTTCAGATGAAATGGATTGTAGGACAAGAAGCAGAAAAGAAAAGGAAAAAAGTTCCGCCGGACCTCGGGAGCCGGCCGCCTATGTCATGTGCGACCTTTGGCCACACCAGGGCAATAGTGAAGCTGCAGCAGGTGCAAATAAGCTTCAGACAGTCTTACAAGCACTGCTCAGAACTCTCAACTATGGCACTCAACACCCAGGACTTGCCATTCGGATCTTGGCGCCTTGTGCTGGTTCCGACCTATTCACACATCGGTCCACTACTGACATCACCTCATAAGCCAACGGGGCACCCCACGCCGACTTTCGGCGCAGCATTGTAGGATGGCCACACCAGTGCGGCAACTTGCTGGACACCACCTCGGTGCCATCCGGATCTCGGCGCGTTCGAGTCACTGTACCGCAAGAGTGACCGCAACTCAGCTGGACACGCCGTCTTTTGGCGCAGCATTGTAGGATGGCCACACCAGTGCGGCAATTTGCTGGACACCACCTCGGTGCCATCCGGATCTCGGTGCGTTGTGCTGCCTTCGGCCTACTGTAGCCGCAAGTGCGGACGCAACTCAGTTTGACGGCGAGTGAAACGCTAAGGGGCGCCGCACTGCAGCCGAGGAGCCTCCATCTTGGGGGAGACGCACAGCCCCCACTGACTGACGCGACCTCACAGGCCAACGGGGCGCCCCACGCCGACTTTCGGCGCAGCATTGTAGGATGGCCACACCAGTGCGGCAATTTGCTGGACACCACCTCGTTGCCATCCGGATCTCAGCGCGTTGTGCTGCCTTCGGCCTATTCGCACATCGGTCCGCTACTGACGCCGCCTCACGTGCCAACGGATTTTCTACGCTTTTTGTAGCCCTATGCCGCATAACAGGTCATGTGACTTGTTTATAAAACTTTTCATTGGTTCATTTTACTTTTGGTTTCCTAAAGATGGAAGGCTTGGTCATATGACCTAAAAATAACACTTTTCATTGGTTTAGAACATTTTTTTTTCCCAAACGATGAAAGCCCCACCTTGTTTCTGGATGTTTCAGACTGAAGCTGGCATCAGCATGAGAGCATCACCATCTCGTGGCTCCGTCGTGGTCATTCCGCGAGCAATCATGGCAGCCGCTCTCCACCGGAAGCCTGCGGGAGTCGAGGGCCCCCAAGACTTTTGTAGAATCTTCACGGCTGAGGGGACGCTTTTTGAGAATGGAGCCCAAGCCCTAGCAGGCAAGCGTCCGAGTTCCAAGGTGTCCCAGGGCCATTTTAGTGGACCAGGCCCAAAACCGAAGAGCCGTCCGCCATTTTAAGAGTCACGTGGCAGCCGCCTATCGCTGCACTGCAAGAGTGGGAGCAACTCAACAACATGGTGAGCGAGACGCTGTAGCCGCAAGAGCGGGCGCAACTCAGCTGGATGGCTGCCACCTGGGGAGGCCCGTTCACGCCGCCTCCCCCACGCCCCCCCCCCCCCGGGCCGCCCCACGCCAATTTTCGGAGCAGCATTGTAGGATACCAAAACCAGTGCGGCAGTTTACTGGACATCACCTGGGTGCCATCAACATCTCAGCGCGTTCTGATGCCTTGGGACTATTCGCACAACAGACCGCTACTGACGAGGCCTCCCCCCGCACCACCCGGGACGCCCCACGCCAATTTTCGGAGCAGCATTGTAGGATACCAAAACCAGTGCGGCACCCAGGCGACATCACCTGGGTGCCGTCCAGAACTCAGCACGTTGTGCTGCCTTGGGACTATTCGCACAAAAGACAGCTTCTGACAATTGTTGCTTTTTTTGGTGAAAAATGTTTAAATGTTTTTACAGTTTTTGTTCCGTTTGTTATATTTAAAAGTTAATAAAGTTTTATAATCCCACTTTGTTTGAGTGCTATATATTTTTTTAAAAACGGGTGAATGGGGCCTTGAATCGGGTTATTGTCATGTGTGGGCTTTGCAAGTGTACTGCTACAGGATCGGACATTTCAAACTCAAATGCACGTTCTTTTTCTTACCTTTCCGAAGCATGGAGCGCAATAGCAGGCAGAGAAAGGGTGATGCAAGTGTTGAACACTGCCTAGCCTGGAAGTTGCTGGCATTCCCCCCCCCCCCCGCCCGCTCCTGAAAGAGGACACACACACACCGCCGCCCCGAGTACTTCACAGATCTTTAAAAGACCATGCGCTTGTTTATGAGGCTTAAATGGTTTATCACCCCTTCTAGAACCCCTGCATCGACCCTCTGACGTTTCCTGGAAGAATTACCACGTAACACAATACCAAGCCCTGTCAGCTGAAACTCCTGAGGAATCATGGGGCATATTATCAAGGGGGTTTATCTCCGCTTTTTTGGCTTTAAAAGCCAAGAAAGCGGAGATAAAATTATCTCCCTATTACCAAGCTGTCGCTAACACCAGTTAGTGACAGCTAAAAGGAGATAGCGACCATCGTGGGCCCCGCTTTGCATGTCAGTGATAGTGCCCTGAGCAGTTCTTAGCCATGTTATCCAATGGGAGGTGGATAACATGGCTAAGAGCATTTGCTCGATAATACATGAATATCGCTGACTTTTCAGCGATATTCATGCATTGCGGCCGTTTTTTATCGCATTTGCGATAAACCTTGCTAATAGCAAGGTTTATCTGCGATAAAAATCGCCGATGTGCGGCGATAATTTTTGTCTCTAAACAAGTTAGAGACAAAAATTATCGCTAGTTGTTGGTAATATGCCCCGGGTTTTTGCTTGCAGAAATCGGGAGGCGGGAGAGTAGCACTGAAATCAGTAGTCTCACGCCTGAATCGGGAGGGTTGGCATGTCTGGATTCTCTACAGCTGGGGCCATAAACTACATCCGCAGGGGTAGGTGATAGCCTGGGACCAGCCTGGCATCTAAAATGGCTGCCGTGCACGACAAAATTGTGGCATTGGAAAAAAGGCAAGATGGCGCAGACAATGTTTATCAATAAGGATTCATTTATAACAAAATATTTTATCGCAGTGACAAATTGGCGGTCAACACTTCCTGATTTCCATCGAATCGAACGTTAACAGACGTCACGCAGCAAAAAAAATAAAAAGCTCACGCACAGCCGCTGGAAGACATGTATCAACATATATGAGCCTCCTCAGCCACCCTCAGAAAATATAAGGGATTAGGATACGTCTCCCGCACCCCCTTATACCTAGTAATTTAATTAAAACGAAGCACAAAATGGCGAATTCCCGTTTCGCTACCAGTTTGCGGCCCAGTTCGCGGCCCGTGAAGCGCTTCTACCGTGAAAAAATCATTTTTTTTTTATTTTCCTCACGGGACCCTTTAATAACCCCAACAACATTCCTAGGGGGTCAAGAGGGGTATACCTTGCCCCCTTTCATTAAATTCCCCCTTCGTTTTTCACCTCTTCTTCTCTCTCAATCCTACCGAGAGATAAGATGGCGGCCGCTCCGGACTGTTTATAATGTTGACAGACACCGGGGAGCCAATCAGCTTTCTGCGCGCAAAGTTCAGTTTCGCGAAAAGTAAGCGAACCGGAGCGCAGCCCGGAGCGCTGTTACAGATATATATCTTGTTTTGAACTTTAATTTCTCAAAAACTACTGGAGCACATATATTGAGACCTAGCAAAGGCACATCGGGCTAACAGTCCCTACAATTTTGCCAAGTTTCGTGCAAATCCATTCAGCCGTTCGAGCTAAAAGTGAGTCCAACCGCCCTATGGAAATTAACATGGGAAAAATGCGTTTTGGGACCCCCCTTTTTTCTTGGCCCCCCCTTGAGGAAACCCCCCCAAATTTTCAAGGGCTGCTCAGAAACACAATGTGCCATTTTCCTGAAAATTTCAGCCGATTCCGTCCACAAACGCCAAAGTTATTAGACATAGAATTTTCAAAAGTTCCATAGACAAATAATCCTAACTATATATACCTACTGGCGACCGCCAGTAGGTAATATATATATATATATATATATATATATATATATATATATATATATATATATATATATATATATATATATTACCTACTGGCGGTCGCCAGTAGGTATATATAGTTAGGATTTTTCTCTATGGGACTTTTGAAAATTCTATGTCTAATAACTTTGGCGTTTGTGGACGGAATCGGCTGAAATTTTCAGGAAAATGGCACATTTTGTTTCTGAGCAGCCCCTGAAAATTTGGGGGGGTTTCGTTAAGGGGGGGGCCGAGAAAAAAGGGGGGTCCCAAAACGCGTTTTTAACATTGAGTTTTCCATAGGGCGTTTGGCCTCACTTTTAGCTCGAACGGCTGAATGGATTTGCACGAAACTTGGCAAAATTGTAGGGACTGTTAGCCCAATGTGCCTTTGCTGGGTCTCAATATATGTGCTCCAGTGGATTTTGAGAAATTAACATTTTAAAAAACAGATATATCTGTGACAGCGTCCCGGGTAGCGCTCCGGTTCGCGAACTTTTCGCGTAACGGAGCTTTGCGAAGCGAAGCTGATTGGCTCTCCGGTGTCTGTCAACATTCTAAACAGTCCAGAGCGGCCGCCATCTTGTCTCTCGGTAGGATCGAGAGACAAGAAGAGGAGAAAAACGAAGGGGGAATTTAATGAAAGTCACCAATCAGCAGTTTTCCGCTCGCTTTTGCTGCACTGTGCCTCATCCGCCATTCAGCTGTTTACCGCCCGCTCTTGTGGCTACAGCGTCTCGCTCACCATCTAGTTGAATTGCGCCCACTCTTGCGGTGCAGCGATAGGCGGCTGCCACAGGACTCTCAAAATGGCGGCCGGCTCTTCGGTTTTGGGCCTGGTCCACTAAAATGGCCCTGGGACACCTTGGAACTCGGACGCTTGTCTGCTAGGGCTTGGGCCCCATTCTCGAAAGCGTCCACTCAGCCTTGAAGATTCTACAAAAGTCTTGGGGGCCCCCGACTCCCGCAGGCTTCCGGTGGGGAGCGGCTGCCATGATTGCTTGCGGAATGGCCACGACGGAGCTACGAGATGGTGGTGCTCTCATGCTGACGCCAGCTTCAGTCTGAAACATCCAGAAACACTGTAGACTATCAATTCGATGACTTCCGGTGGAGCCTCAACGTGACCCGGTAGGGAAGAACTTGCCCTCCCCTCTTTTGACTGATGGTTCTTGTTGCCTGTCCCCTCTGTTGTCATCTAACGGAACCTTTTTGGATTGCCGAGTGAGAAAAAAAAAGGTGGGGCTTTCATCGTTTGGGAAAAAAAAATGTTTCAATCCAATAAAAGTGTTATTTTTAGGTCATATGATCAAGCATTTCATCATTAGGAAACCAAAAGTAAAATGAACCAATGAAAAGTTTTATAAACAAGTCACATGACCTGTTATGCGGCTTTGGGCTATAAAAAGCCTACAAAATCCGTTGGCCTGTGAGGCGGCGTCAGTAGCGGACTGATGTGCGAATAGGCCGAAGGCAGCACAGCGCGTCGAGATCCGGATGGCACCGAGGTGGTGTCCAGCAAGTTGCCGCACTGGTGTGGCTATCCTACAATGCTGCGCCGAAAGACGGCGTGGGGGGGGTGGCGCAAACGGCCCTCTCCCGCCTCCCCAGGAGGAGGCACCTCATGTGCAGTGCGGCGCCCTTTGCCGTTTCACTCGCCGTTCAGCAGAGTTGCGGCCGCACTTGCGGTACAGTGACTCACCCGCCATCCAGCTGTTTTCCTCCCACTCTTGCGGTACAGTGACTCGAATGCGCCGAGATCCGGATGGCACCGAGGTGGTGTCCAGCAAGTTGCCGCACTGGTGTGGCAATCCTACAATGCTGCGCCGAAAGACGGCGTGGGGTGCCCGGGGGGTGGGGGAGGCGGCGCAAACGGCCCTCTCCCGCCTCCCCAGGTGGAGGCACCTCATCTGCAGTGGGGCGCCTCTTAGCGTTTCACTCGCCTTCCAGCTGAGTTCCGCCCGCTCTTGCTGCACAGTGCCTCACCCCCCATCCAGCTGAGTTCCGCCCGCTCTTGCGGTACAGTGACTCACCCGCCATTTAGCTGAATTGCGGTTACTCTTGTGGTGCAGCGATAGCCGGCTGCAACAGGACTCTCAAAATGGTGGCCAGCTCTTTGGATTTGGGCCTGGTCCACTAAAATGGCCCTGGGACACCTTGGAACTCGGACGCTTGCCTGCTAGGGCATTGGCCCCATTCACAAAAGCGTCCCCTCTTTTGACTGATTGTTCTTGTTGCCTATTTCTTCTGTTGTCATTTAACGGAACCTTTTTGGACTGCCGAAAGGTGTTCGGTCCGACCGCTGGTTGGTGGAGTCATTTTGACTATATCCTGGACCTGCCCGGCCTCGCACAAAATGGCGCCGGTATAAATGGGACTCGTAACTCCTTGTTGTGTACTGGTTGCCCAACCTTGATATCACGAGATACGTATGCAGTTTTGAAGCACATGGCGGGCGGGGACGAGAATTGATTGAACATTTGGACATCCCTATTGATATTAAGTTCTGATGTGTTATTGATTACTGTACTATTGAAAGTTCGAATTAACGTCACTCATGGTACTTGCCCGCAAATGTATATCTGGATAATTTTATTGTAACTGGCCCTGTCGTACTTTAATTATAAAATGTACGTTCCCCGATTCCGCAACTGTTAGACACCTTAGTTCTTGCAACCTAATGGCCCGCTCGTTACGTTCTTCTACAGTGTAAATGTCCCCTCATCATGTACGATTCCAGTTTGCTCCGTGGCCGGCCCACGTGGTTATAGGCCCGTATTTGTATACTTCATTGTGGGGAGCATAAACATTATGCTCCACTCCCAGATGCACAGCATAACAGAATATTTTGTCCACAATTTTTATACTCATTCCATTTTCTCAAATTTCGTCCATATTATTACTACAATAATCATTCTTCTTCTTAGTTTCCACATCATAGCCCATTTGCCACTTTGGAAGCTTCGCATATTTCCGCGTGCCCATCCAGACCTTCGTCAAAAATACGCTCCAAGTGCAACAAAAAGTTCCAAGCAGCATGATTTTATTTGAAGCTCAATGCATTTCGGGCTGCGTCACCAGCCCTTCGTCAGGGGTCGCTACAAATTAACCAATAGAAAAGAACCTATCAGTCATGAATATTTCATCGAATTGAAAACATCGTACATTCTGTGCGCATTATCACGCGATAAGAATTAAAGTGTAAGCAAATAAAGATTACGTGAGTTAACATCCTCTATTCACACCAGTTCTTTACATTATTTTTCGAATCCCTTCTGACAAACAAATCATGCTAGCTTCTCTCTAAACATCCCTCTGCACGATCACATTCGTATCTTTAAATTCTCACCACCCTCCCAGATGACGCCAGCACTTAACCAAGTTGTTACACGCTAGCAAACGTTTTAAAGATACTCGTACTCTCAGCCTTTTAGATAATAGGAAAGATCTGCCTCTTTACTACAAGCTAACAGGCATTTCAAAACGCTTTTACTCATCCTTTAAAGTTAAATTTTTGTCATACCTGCTCATTGTATTTTCTGGGCGCCGCGCGCACAGAAAAGAGAGGGAAGCAGGCACGACGGATTACAACGGGGGCAAAGGCCTGTGTTACCTACCCTTCACTATCTGCAAAGAGAGAATATTCCTAAAAGAAAAGAGGAGGGGGGGGTTGCAGCGTTCAAAGCACATCAGCGTGCATAAATACGAAAATGTTTTTACCTTCCACGTACTTGACATTTTACAGCTTTTGATATTTGCTATTAAAAAACCATTGAAATTCACTGAAAAAACCATAGGTTATAGACCATATATATTTAGGAATTAGCATTTACAAAACCTTGAAAATTCACTGAAAAAACTATAGGTTATAGACCATATATAGTTAGGGATTAGCATTTACAAAACCTTAATTTACTCACACAAAACCATTGAAATTCGCATATATAGTTAGTTGCACTAAGTATATATGCGAATTTCAATGGTTTTGTGTGAGTAAAATAAGGTTTTGTAAATGCTAATCCCTAACTATATATGGTCTATAACCTATAGTTTTTTCAGTGAATTTTCAAGGTTTTGTAAATGCTAATTCCTAACTATATATGGTTTATAACCTATGTTTTTTTCAGTGAATATATATATATATATATATTATCTACTGGCAGTCACCAGTAGGTAGGTATAGTTAGGACCTTGTTTCTATTCAAAAAGCGTTTTTTCTTTTACCAATATCTTTAGGACCGTTTGACGAATCCTCGCTAACATTTCCACAAAAAAGGTTCACTCAGGTCAGCTATTGTCTTGAAAATTTCGGGTGATTCATCAAGAGGGGGCAGTGAATAATGGGGGGCCCCAAAACGCATTTTCACCATGTTAATTTCCATAGGAAATTTTAGTACAGGCTACAGCCCGAAGTGCTGAAAGGAATAACACCAAATTTGGCAAAAAGGTAGCTCCTGTTTCGGAAAGCGACCTTTTTTAAATGGTTTAAATCTGTCCAATAGTTGCTGAAAATTTATAAAAATAAAAATATCAATATCTGAGCATCGAGGCGGGTTTGTTAACCCTACTGAGCACAAACTCAATTCTGATTGGCTGCCAACACTCCAAACCGCAAATGCGCAAATCCGGACTAAATTATATTTAAAAAAATGAAGCGCGGTCTACTGCGCTTTGTTTGTTAAAAAGCCCCTGGGTGGGCCAGGTCCCGGGGCAATGCCAAATTGATTTGTTTTCAGAGTTAGAGTTAGATCTTTGCGGAACACTAGTCCACTCTGCACTATCATTCAACATTGTTTGCATGCACTCGATCAATACCCCGAGGATCGCAGCAAACAGCATGTCATCTTTTGGGTAAAAATTGAAAGGAAAATGGAAAACAAAAACACAAGTAGTTTAGGCTGTACAGTATAATACTCTGCAAGGAGTGGTTTCTGGCAAACTATGTAGGTAAGTTTCTCAGTGAGTGGCAGATCGCTAACTCTGTTGAGAAAGGACAGGCTTGTTAGAAAGGGTTGTGCTCTCAGAAGGACAAGCAGACAGCACTCGTGGGGAAAACAGAAGTGAGCGCAATTAGATGTTATCTTCTGATGGATGAGATAGCTGAGGAGAAAGGCCCCAGGGCAGCAGGTGCAAAGCCCAGCTACCCCATGGGGCAACGAGGAGGGGGCCCGCTGATTGGCTGTGCATGGTTGGTTGGCAGGCTGTGCGTGCAGTGATTGGTGGAGGACGGTGAGGCTGTGCCAGTGCCGAGGTTGCTGCTCTTTATTGTGTCTCCAGAGGAGGAGGGCCAGTGTGCAATCCCCTGCACGAATGCTGGTGTGCCCTGCCAGCTGGCACTAAAGGAGGTAATCCAAGGGTAGCTGGAGGAGGTGAATGACAAAGGTTCCATGGCAGCAGAAGCAAGGCTGGCTCTACTGACATGATCCGTCCTCCTCGCCCATGACACCCGCCCATCTCCCGAGCCATGCCTGCGTGAGTACAGATGAGGGGTTGGGCAGGGTGAGGTGGTGATATTTGGGAAGACATATTAGAACCGCATCTTTGCCACGGTCGCTGGGGCTGGAGCCGCTGCAAGGCTTCTCCGGCCAAGACAAACAGTACCTGTGGGCGATGATCAGTGGGCAGATGGGCAGTGGCCATGGGGTCCACTCTAGTGCACCCAAGTGCAATGCAGTGAATCCCGCTTCCAGTGCCCTGATTGGTGTATCCATTTCTAACCCCACTATTCCACTAAATGCGGACGTTATAATTAGTTGAGCTAACTATAACTTGTGCCCCCCCAATGGACTGCTGATGACATCACATGGTCAGTGACATCACTGATGACATTACTGATGACATCACTGATGACATCTCAAATGAGTGATGTAATATGTGATGTCATCAGCAGTGCATTGCGGATTATGAGTTATTGTTAGCTCAACTAACTATAACAGCTGAATTTCTATGGTTTTGTACGAGTGACATGTCCAACGAACTATAACATCCCTGAAACCTATGTTTTTTTCTGTGAATTTCTAAGGTTTTTTTAAATGCTAGTTTCTAACTATATTGTCCCTGAAACGTATGTTTTTTCAGTGAATTTATATCGCACAGCAAAGGGATCTTCACGAAAGAAAAGGTCGATTTAAGCAGTTTAATCTTGGTTTAGCAAACAAGGACGACGCGTTTCGACCACGTCTGTGATCTTTGTTTTATATATATATATATATATATATATATATTCCTTCATACCATGCTTCACGATAAAAGACGGCGCTGACTCCGTGAATCTTAATCCAAACTTTTATTCTTGATCAGTTATCTGCTTAGACGCGTTTCGGCGTTACCGCCTTGTTCACCACATCTGCCATTGTGTTGAGGGCATATATATATACACAGAAACATGGGTGTGTCACTTAATTAGTGTTGACAGGTTAAAACCAAATATTGCCATGGTTACATTTTGGCATTTGGTTCATAGACATAAAAAAGTGCATGACTTGCACTTTGGACCTGTGACGTTAGTCTTTTCACACTTTTTTTGTATTTACAGAGCATGTTTAGAAAACATTTTGCATTTACTTGTTATTACACCAAATAACCGTGTTCGTATTATCGTGACCTTCTCGTCATGCAGCATGTTAATATTGTCACAGTCGCATTAAGGTCATCTAGAACAGTTGCGATATAAACAGTGATAGAGAAGAAGTTTACACAATGTGCTACATGATCCCATAGGTCCCTGCCATTAGTGTACCGATATTTAGGTCCTGCTGTAGTAGGCCACTCGGTTTGCCTGTATGCTGTTCCCCCGTTTGGTGAAAGTTCAGGGAAGCCATTGTCCTGTGCATGGAGAACTTGCCAAATCCCTAAATGTGGATTGTGAGCGTGGGACATATTGTTATCTAGTCATATATCCTCAGGTGAGTGGATGTAAAGTGTGGCGCTACATGTGAATGGCAGTGTACGAGGTGCGCAAAGGCAAACTCACTCGTTCGCCGAGGTATCGTTATTAAGCGCGAACTCGTGTATGTATGTATTGTCATGTTGAACTTGATTGCAGTAGCAAGTGCTCTAATCAAGTGTTGGTCCCAACCTTTATCGTGGCCCGGCATGGCTTATGTACACTGAGTAAATGACATATTTGTGGATGTCTGACATGCTTCGTGAGGAGCGCGTAACATGCAGTAGCGTTACAACCGCTCTAGCTTGTTGGTTAATGTGACTAAGTAGTCTTGGAATCCCGTTATGTGTATGGGAAAATGGCCTAAGGTAGTAGACAGGACCTAAACACAAAATCATAAAGTATCTCTGCTCTAAGTAGAGTGTGTGGTTCAGGGAGCTGGGTGTAGTCTTGTGTTTTGTGCTGGTGTGTGTGGTTGATATTACTAGAGTGGTGATGTGCTCTTCTGGCGTGTTGTCATGTCTTGTGTGTGTTAATTTTGCCCCATGTGAAAAACCCGTGAGTTGTCTATTACGTGAACTGCAGATGTTAACAAATGGTACTAGGGGAGAAGAAACAGATAGATGGTCTTAGAGGTGAACACTTAAGGCTTTGTCCGCATTCAAACCGAATGGGATCTTGGAATTCAAGAGTATTATGTACCTTGACTCCAAACGACGTAACGCCAATGGGCGGTTACCTCCTCTTATGTTTTTGGGAATGCTGTCAATGACAAAGTATTGAATACTGTCTGCATTCCCATTGTGTGTCTCATGAATGTGCCTAGCTACTGGGTACGTTGGGTCATTATTTGCAACTGCTCGTAAGTGCTGTAGTATACGCACATGGGCTGGATGGATAGTGGATCCTACGTATCTCTTACCACATGTACACACCAATACATATACCGCAAAGTCTGTTTTGCATGAGAACGAGTCCCTCAGCATGTATGGTTTGTTTCTAAACGGCACATGAACCTTGGTAGTGTTCACGCCGTGTGTACATGCCTTACATTTGCTGCACTTTTTGAAACCTTTTTGGGAATCTAGCCAATTTTTTGTCTTTTTAAGTGCTGGTGTGTTGCAGACAATTTCATTTCTCATTGACTTTGCCTTTCTGAATGTCATCAAAGGATTTTTTCCCACTGTCTCACCTATGCTCGCATCACAGCGAACTAGAGGCCAATGTCTCCTCAGGATTTTACGTAGATTATTGTGGTATCTGTTGTACCCGGTGATCAGTCTCGGGGGATTTTTCCCTTTGCGGTCAGGTATATATATAGATGTTGAAACTTGTCCTCGCAATAAACTGAAGACTTTTTTTCCCTACCTTGGAGTGCCGGATGATTTTGTGTTGCTTTGTTGGGGGTAATTTTATATCCAATATATATATATATTCACTGAAAAAACCATAGGTTATAGACCATATATAGTTAGGGATTTGCATTTACAAAACCTTATTTTACTCGCATAAAACCATTGAAATTCCATATATAGTTAGTTGCGCTAACTATATATCGCGCACCCGCAATCCACTGCTGATGATGTCACATATTACATCATTCATGACATGGTCAGTGACATCACTGATGACATCACTGATGACAACATCCAGTGACTGTATGTTTCTGTAAAGTGTAAATATGTCTTACATATTGAAGAATGAGTGGATGTGTAAGTGTCTGGATGAAGGATTTAGTAGGTGCATGACTGACTGTATGAGTGAGTGATTAAATGTGTCTCACTGAGTGCATGGGTTAGTGACTAAACTGTCTTAATTTGTGCATTATTATGTCTGTTGTTCTGTAAACTGCTGCATGTGTTGATAAGTAGCTATATGAGTAACTATATGGGATATTCATTGGTTGCCCAAGTATTTGTATGGGAGACTGAGTGTGTGTGTGGGTGGCTGGGAGGTGTATGACTCTGTGCATAGATGTGTGAGCAGTTGATTCACTAGATGTATGGGTTCAAAAGTGCATGTGGAAACAGCTGTATGGGCGGTTGACTGTGTGCATGAGTGTATTGGTGAGTGAATGGATATCTCAGTGCTACATGTCAAAGTAAGTACATATGTAAAACACAGTACATGTGAGAGTTGACAAATATAAATAACTGTGCATAAGAGCCAGTGAATGTGTGAGTGGCTGTATGGATCATTGTGAACTTGTATCAGGGATTGTATAAGAGAGTAAATATGTGTTAGTATATGTTTGAATAAGTAAAGTTTGTATAACTGTATAGTTGAGGAAATGGAGGTGTGATTGATTCTTTGCATGACTGACTAGGTGTGTGAGTAACTCCATGGATGAGTGACAGTCTGTGAGTGTCTGTTTACACTGATTGTATCTAAGATTATATTAGAATCTGAAGAGGTTCATCGTATTATCACATGAATGATATCATCAGTGATGTGATCAGTAATATCAAATGAGATGTCATCAGTGATGTCATTTGAGATGTCATCAGTGATGTCATCAGTGACGTCATTTGAGATGTCATCAGTGATGTCATCAGTGATGTCACTGACCATGTCATGAATGATGTAATATGTGACATCATCAGCAGTGGATTGCGGGTGCGCGATATATAGTTAGCGCAACTAACTATATATGGAATTTCAATGGTTTTATGCGAGTAAAATAAGGTTTTGTAAATGCAAATCCCTAACTATATATGGTCTATAACCTATGGTTTTTTCAGTGAATTTCATTGGTTTTTTAAAAGCTAACATCTGTAGCTGTAAAATGTATTCTTCTTTAAATCCCAAAATATATTTAGATGTTTATTGATAATTTTTTTTTAAATATTTTTTTTCTTCGCTTTCGGTTCGCGAACCGGGAAGCTTTCCGTTAGCTCATCTTGATGCCGCGATCTAGTCCGCGAACCGGTCAACGTTACGTTAGCGGAACTGTGACGCGTCGCGGAAGCGCGACGTATCACGTTATCGCGTAATGCGTCTAATGACGCGCCGCGTTAGCGCTCCCGGAAGTGCTCCGGACCGCGAACCGGAAGCGATCCGGGACGCGGCGCGCGCCGCGTAACGTAAGCGGAACAGGTCATGTGACTTGTTTATCAAACTTTTCATTGGTTCATTTCACTTTTGGTTTCCAAATGATGTATGACTAGGTCATGTGACCTAAAAATAACACTTTTCATTGGCTCAGAACTTTTGCTTTCCCCAAATCATGTAAACCCCTCCTTATTTCCTCACTCTGACTTTCATCTTGGTGAGAGAAAGACCATTTACCTAGAATTGAACAATGGCTTCTGTACTTGCTGCAGCTGGTGGACCCCCACCACCACCTCAACCTCCTCATAAGAAGAGAGGACCACCTAGTCAATTTATCTCTAACAGAGAGGAGGAAGAGGAGGAAGAAGAAGAAGAAGAGGACAGAGAGGAACCACAATTTATCCAAGAGTTGCCCCGGGTTTCAAAGAGAAAAACAAGTTTCATCTGGCAGTTTTTCTCCATCCCTCCTGGATCAAAGAAGGTGAATGCTAAATATGCCACCTGCCTCATCTGTGATTACAGATTGTCGAGAGGCACAGAGAAGAAATACAGTATGGGGAACTATACGATGCATCGACACATGAGCAGGTGGCATCCCTTAAACTACAGCCGGGCTGAGTTAAGGGATCTACAAGACAATCCCCCGACAACTCCTGTGGCCAGATCTACCTCCACAATGTCTTTGTCGGGAAGAGAGGCACAAGAAACTGTGCCAAACATTCAACCCAATTTTCAACAAATGAAATTAACTTGTATATACTGTGGTGCTATGCTGTCGTATGGCAACATGAGCGTCAACCTGATTAATATGGCGTTCGAAAATCATAAATGCCCTAATGCACCCAAGAAGTAATTTTTTTTTTGCTCCTGTTGAGCCGTTTTCAATGCCTGTTTTTTGTTGTTTCCCCTCCATAAAAAACACAAAAAAACATAAAACAGTTCTAAAAATACAAAAAAATCAAAAAATGTTCAAAAAAAAATAAAAAAAAAATAAAACAAAAAAAACAAAAAAAAACAGTTCTTTTCAGAACTACCTCCCCTTTCAAACAAAATTGCTAGAATGTTTATCACTCTGGCAAGCTCTATTTCTTTTGGTTCGCTTCAAGTTCGCTGACCGGTTCGCGAACTGGAAGCGAACCCAAAAAAATATTTTTTTTAAAAAAAGAAGAGTTAGTATAAGGGAAGTAAACAGAGAATAATGTAAAAAGAAAGACAGCTATAGAGAGTAAATGAGAGATAGTGTCAGTGACATCATCAGCAGTGCATTGCGGGTAAAAAGAGTAGAAAATATTTACCTTATAATTCTTGTTACCTTTTTAAAATATTTTTTCATACTTTCAATCTGTAAAACAAAGAACAAACATTTCCAAAAATATTAAAACATGTATTTAAAAATTAGAAAAGACAAGGGAAAAGGTTCAAAAACAAACAGTTTTTCAACAACTTTGACATTTACAGAAGTCTCTGCTTCTCTACGTCCCCTACACAATCCTAAAGATATATATTTTAAAGAAACTGTATCTTGATGTTGATGAACTGAGGCCTATTTTGGAACATGGTGTTTTTCTTGCACTGCTAATGTCTCACAATAGTGATGCAATAGCAGCGCAAAAAAGATGTAAAGCCATCATAAAATTGTGTCTAACATTTTAAATGATTGTTTTAGGATGCAAATAAGATGTGTGCTTTCAAGAGCTTTCTTTGAGGTGAGGCCTCTTTTCTTTTTTTAAAAAAAAACACTACCCAGAAGTACAGCACTGTAAGCATTAAAATTGATATTTACAGAACTCAGCTACCCTTCATCTGATCACTCACAATTATTATTTTTTTCTAACTTTTTTCATTAATTTTCCACAAAATTCGCTCCCCGGGGCGCTACCCGGTTCGCGAACCGAAAGCTAACCTCGCGGAATTTTTAAAAAAAATGTTTTTTTCCGCACATATAAACCTCCTAAGCCACCCTCAGAAAACCTAGAGGTTCAAGGTAAGTCTACCATGACCCCTTCTACCCATTCTAAACATTATTTGCCCTCCATCTTGTATCTTAATGCGACCGAAACACAAAATGGTGGACTCCCGTGACGCTTAAGGTTCGCGAACGGGGCCGCTTCCCGGAAAGCGGTCCAAAAAAAAAGGTGGGAAAGTAATTTACAGAAAAACGACTAGAGACACTCTCACCAAATATAGATTAGCTCATACTACATAACAATCCCTTCCATTCTCACAAATTTCATTGAAATTTCATTTAGCCATTTAGCCTGTAGACCTCTCCAAGTACCATGAGGTAAATTACTTCACAAAACACATCTGAAGTGTTGGAATTGACAACCAATGAAAATGTTACTTACATTTTCTACTTTTATTACCTGACATTTGATTGGTTATATACCTGAATATATATAAAGGAAGAGAAGGAAACACAGCCATTTTGACTACTACTTGTTGTTGTATATATCATTTAGAATACCACTAATAACATCAACTTGTTTCTAAAGGTAAGTTGTTATTTTTAAAACTGAAGTATATTGTGCACTATAAGTAAATATGGTAAACTTTTTCAGATAGTTATATACTATCCCTCTGTAAGAGTTAGACATTGAGAAAGGCTTCTTTATTATAATTATGGACTGATTTAGGTTTCCGTGGTATAATTATGAATTTACTTAGGCTTCTTCACAGGCACTTTTTAATAGTACTACTTCACGCCTGAAACCATACAGTGCCCATAGATTACTTCTCTGTTATAAACTCACAAGTGCCTGTCTGAACTTAAACCCAACAGTGCCCTATCTCTACTGATATATTTATTTTTTATGCAAATTACAGCAATAAAATGGAAGGTGAGCAGAATGTTTCCTTCGAAATTGTTCTGGAGAACAACACAGAAAAAGTTAATGAGGACAATGATGACTCAGATTTCATGGATGAATCACGGGACCATGAATTAGTTCAATGTGTAGAATCTGTGGATCATTTACTTTATTATGATGACGGACAAATGTTGGAACTTATGTTCACTGAACAAGAACACATATCAGACAGTGAAATGCTAGACGTTGTATTAAATTTTGAAAAACAATCCGAAAAATAAAATTGTATGTAATATTAAAAAATTGTTTGAGTCTTTAATCATTTTTATATGTAATTCATAAACTAGTTAAATGTTAGAAATGTTATTAAATTTTGAAACACAATCACAATAATAAATAATTGCTTAAAAAATAAAAAAATTAAAAAATAATCAACAAAACCAACAAATAATTAACATACAGTATTAGAAAAGTCTTTCATTCTTTTATCCATAAAGTTCGCTGCCCAGAACGCTTTCTGGTTCGCGAACTTGGCGCTTACCACGCAAAAAAAATATTTTTTTTTTTTTTTTTTTGGACCCTCCTAGGCCCTTTTAAAACCTCCACATAAAACCTAGGGGGTCAACGAGGATCTACTATGCCCCCTTATGGTAATTTCCCCCTTTGTTTTGGCCTCCTCTTGTCTCTCGATCCTACCGAGAGACAAGATGGCGGCCGCTCCGGACTGTTTAGAATGTTGACAGACACCAGAGGGCCAATCAGCTTCGCATCGCAAAGTTCCGATACGCGAAAGGTTCGCTAACCGGATCGCTGCCCGGAGCGCTGTTACAGATATATATCTTGATTTAAACGTTAATTTCTCAAAATCCACTGAAGCACATATATTGAGACCTAGCAAAGGCACATCGGGCTAACAGTCCCTACAATTTTGCCAAGTTTTGTGAAAATCCATTCAGCCGTTCGGGCTAAAAGTGAGTCCAACCGCCCTATGGAAAACTCAATGCAAAAAATGCGTTTTGGGACCCCCCTTTTTTCTCAGCCCCCCCTTGACGAAACCCCACCAAATTTTCAGGGGCTGCTCAGAAACAAAATGTGCCATTTTCCTGAAAATTTCAGCCAATTCCGTCCACAAACGCAAAAGTTATTAGGCATAGAATTTTCAGAAATCCCATAGGGAAAAAATCCTAACTATATATACCTACTGGCGACCGCCAGTAGGTAATATATATATATATGTATATATATATTACCTACTGGCGGTCGCCAGTAGGTATATATAGTTAGGATTTTTTCTCTATGGGACTTTTGAAAATTCGATGTCTAATAACTTTGGCGTTTGTGGACGGAATCGGCTGAAATTTTCAGGAAAATGGCACATTCTGTTTCTGAGCAGCCCCTGAAAATTTGGGGGGGTTTTGTCAAGGGGGGGGCCGAGAAAAAAGGGGGGTCCCAAAACGCGTTTTTAACATTGAGTTTTCCATAGGGCGTTTGGCCTCACTTTTAGCTCGAACGGCTGAATGGATTTGCACAAAACTTGGCAAAATTGTAGGGACTGTTAGCCCGATGTGCCTTTGCTGGGTCTCAATATATGTGCTCCAGTGGATTTTGAGAAATTAACGTTTTAATAAACAGATATATCTGTGACAGCGTCCCGGGTAGCCCTCCAGGTCGCGCCCTTTTCGCGTAACGGAGCTTTGCGAACCGAAGCTGATTGGCTCCCCGGCATCTGTCAACATTCTAAACAGTCCGGTGCGGCCGCCATATTGTCTCTCGGTAGGATCGAGAGACAAGAAGAGGAGAAAAACGAAGGGCGAATTTAATGAAAGGGGGCAAGGTAGACCCTTCTTGACCTCCTAGGAATGATGTTGGGGTTATTAAAGGGTCCCGTGGGGCAAATAAAAAAAATTTGATTTTTTGCGGAAGAAGCGCTTTCCGGTTCGCGACCCGTGTAGCGAATCGGGGCGCGAAACGGGAATTCGCCATTTTGTGTTTCGTTTTAATTAAATTACAAGATGGAGGAAAAACAATGTGAGAAATGGGTATAAGGGGGTAGGGGAGACGTATCCTGACCCCCTATGTTTTCTGAGGGTGGCTGAGGATGCTCATATATGTTGATACTTGTCTTCCAGCGGCTGCGCGTGAGCTTTTTTTTTTGCTGCGTGACGTCTGTTAACGTTCGATTCAAAGGAAATCAGGAAGTGTTGACCGCCATTTTGACACTGCGAGTAAATATATTGTTAAAAATAATTGGTATAAATTAATCCGTATTGATAAACATTGTCTGCGCCATCTTGCTTTTTTTCCAATGCCACACTTTTGTCGTGCACGGCAGCCATTTTAGATGCCTTGACCATACCCACTGTCTGCACGACGCCGATCGTGACGTCTGTTAACGTTCGATTCGAAGGAAATCAGGAAGTGTTGACCGCCATTTTGACACTGCGAGTAAATATATTGTTAAAAATAATTGGTATAAATTAATCCGTATTGATAAACATTGTCTGCGCCATCTTGCTTTTTTTCCAATGCCACACTTTTGTCGTGCACGGCAGCCATTTTAGATGCCTTGACCATACCCACTGTCTGCACGATGCCGATCGTGACGTCTGTTAACGTTCGATTCGAAGGAAATCAGGAAGTGTTGACCGCCATTTTGACACTGCGAAAAAATATTGTGTTAAAAATAATTGTTATAAATTAATTCGTATTGATAAACATTGTCTGCGCCATCTTGCTTTTTTTCCAATGCCACACTTTTGTCGTGCACGGCAGCCATTTTAGGTGCCTTGACCAGACCCACTCTCTGCACGCCGCCGATCCTCAGCATGGCTCCCCACCCTCGCAAGCATCTCCCCCACGCACTGGTCACCCCCGCTCTCTGTCTTATGCATGGGCCATAAACCTCCCCCCATCTGCGCTGCTCTTCCCTGAGAATCACACCCTGTGCCCGCCCGACACCACCCTTTCACCACCGCACCCTCTGACATTCCTCTTCCTTTGTGTCTGATTGTCCAGGCCGGTCCCAGGCTATCACGTAGCCCTGCAGATGTAGTTTATGGCCTCAACTGTAAAGAATCACCCCTCTTCAAAGGAGTTACAGTAGATCAAGGCCCCCACCCGATGAGATCCGTCACACCACACGCGTTCCTACTATCTGATAACCATCCTGTATTGTGATTGGGGAGGGGATTCTCACTGTGAGGGTTTGTGGGACCGAGCCTGAAGCGGAAGATTCCAGGGATGCCTCTTTGTACATTAAAGTTTTTACAATTATGTGTCACATTAAAAATATATAGCACTCCAACAAAGTAGTAGGATTATAAAACTTTAATAACTTATAAATATATACAACGCAACAAAAACAGTAAACACGTTTAAAAATTGTTTTTAAAACAGAAGCAACAATGGTCAGTAGCTGTCTTTTGTGCCAATAGTCCCAAGGCAGCACAACGTGCTGAGTTCTGGACGGCACCCAGGTGATGTCACCTGGGTGCCGCACTGGTTTTGGTATCCTACAATGCTGCTCCGAAAAACGGCGTGGTGCGCCCCGGGGGGGGGGGGGGCAAGAGGCAGCGTGAACGGGCCTCCCCAGGTGGAGGCTCGTCTGTTGTAGTGGGGCGCCCCTTTAGCGTTTCACTTGCCATTCAGCGGTTTTCCGCCCGCTTTTGCTGCACTGTGCCTCGTCAGTAGCGGTCTGTTGTGCGAATAGTCCCAAGGCAGCAGAACGCGCTGAGATCTGGATGGCACCCAGGTGATGTCCCTGGTTTTGGTATCCTACAATGCTGCTCCAAAAAACGGCGTGGGGCGCCCCGGGGGGGGGGGGGGGGCGGCGTGAACGGGCCTCCCCAGGTGGAGGCTCGTCTGCTGTAGTGGGGCGCCCTTTTACCGTTTCAGTCACCAATCAGCAGTTTTTCGCCTGCTTTTGCTGCACTGTGCCTCATCCGCCATTCAGCTGTTTATAGCCCGCTCTTGCGGCTACAGCGTCTCGCTCACCATGTAGTTGAGTTGCGCCCACTCTTGCGGTGCAGCGATAGGCGGCTGCCACAGGACTCTTAAAATGGTTGTGATATAAGACTATTGGTAGGCGCATGAGTTAATGCACCGAACATTTACTTTTATTATTAAAAATTGTTGATTGGTTTGCACTTTCATTAACAACCTTTTTGTTGAAACATTCGGTAAAACTACAAGGACCAGAATCCTTAGTAGATCATGTGACAGGAAATACTCATTTTTGAAAAAAATGTGGAGAAAAAAATGTGTTTAAATGTTTGAGGGTGGGGCAAACCCGGTGATCGTGAGCAAGGTGGAGTGGCACCGAAACGCGTAGATCAATGCGCCTGTTGGCCTTTGAAAAGTAAAAAATAAAAAGGATTGCTGTTAAAATCCAAGTTGGCTGTGCGTCCCGTTGTTTTCCCTGCCGGGAAAAAGGTTGTGTTGATAATTAGCGGCTTGGTTCTGCCGCAGGATACCGCACATGCGAGAGCGCTGCATAAACTCCCGCGAAGGAACCGCTCTGGAGGTAATATATATATATATATATATATATATATATATATATATATATATATATATATAAAATGCTTTCAACGTTTAGAATTAACCTTGAATCATGATAAGCAAGTCAACTTTAGGTAGTGTTTGTGTTCTTTTGAGAAGCTATTCCATTGCATGGAATTTGAGGCAAACTGCCTGTAGAAAGGGCTGCATTGTGGAAAAACAGATACTTGCAAAAGAGTGATTGAAGTTAATTATCATGGACAGCAGACAGTAATCGACCCGGCTTTCTTGAAACAAAGTTTGACACTTCCCAGGCCACGCAATACCACTACATGTAACTGAGTATATCATCATGTTGACCTAGCGTTCAGAAAGCAGCTTAAAACGTGGATATTTGACAAATAATCCTCCTCCCCTTCCTAAGCGCCTTGAAACCCTCTGGGTATGTAGTGCGCTATACAAATTTTATGACTTGACTTGACTTGACTTGACAGCATATTCATATTTGTGTTTTATGTGCAACAAACAGGACCTGTTTGGGTCTTAAAGCCCTTCTCAGAGGATAATGATTAGGAACAACAAATATTAACAAAGAAGAACTAAAACACATCAAATACAAAGTTACTAGTTAGAATCTTGTATAGAAGTCAGATCTGACAAAAAGTCAATAACAATTCAAAAGGTATATACTTATGTACATTTTACCATAAGTGTATCATGTTCAGTATGATTTGGGTCCTTATATAATAAGCATTCTGAATATGTAGGTCACAAGGACAGATAAGGCTGTTGCCCTTAACGATCCAGCTTTTATTGCAAACATCATACCAAGATCATCCACACTGCTATGCATACATAAATAAAAGGATACCATGTGCTCTGATCAATTTACTAAAGTTCTACATATGTAATCTGCCAGCTCTTTTCATTCATTTGCCTGTGGTTGTAGCATTCATGTTATACTTCCGCCCAATAAAGCATACAGCTTTGTCAATTGTCAGCCCACTTCAGCTATTGGCTAAGTTTTTAAAAATTATAACAAAAAAGCAATTACAAATCCAAAAGGCGGGAAGCCAACACCAAACCTTTCGGCTTTGGCAAGAATTGTGTTTGTAGATATTTCATAGACCATAGCATTGCATTTTGGTAGGCATTTTGTATTTTACAGCAATAGAGTATAGCAGTTCATGACCTGCTAGGCATGCAGATTTCTGTTTAATGATCTACAATTGTATTTCTATTTATTTTTAGACGTAACAACTCAGAAAGAAGGCCTAAGTGCAACACTCGGTAAGAAGCATTGGGGTGGATCCTGTGGATAAAATATGCTCTCAAACATTATTTTATGAATTGTAGGAGGAGATAAGCTTTTCTGTTCACAATATTTTATTGAATTTAGATTAAAACAACAAGACCATACAAAAAATAGCACTAAATAAATAGGTACTTACCAATAAGCATCAAGATACCAAAGAAGCAATAACAATATCAAGAATAAGTAAATAGACCAACCAAAAAATAGTACTTATATAGCAGCAAATGGGATAATATAAAATAAATAAAATATAAAAAAGGTAAAACAATGACGTAACAATTGAATTATTACTTAAATCCATATACTCATCAATAGGCTTCTAAAATAAATGATAATTAGAATTATAATGAGTGACACCCGATTATGTACGTTTAGCTCCTGTTTTTGGTAAATATAATCCATGATCACCATGCACGTACAGATATAAATGAAGCATTTTTCCACTTGATAGTAATTGAATGTAAAGCTGCAAAAATTATAACATCTAAAAGTTTACTTTCAGTAACACATAACTTTGGTTCAATTAAAGATGATTTACCAATAACTAAAGCAAACTACAGTTCATCTGAAAAATGAAGTATTTTAGAAATGATCTTCCAAACATCATTCCAAAATGAAAGAATCATATTACATTCATAAAGCATATGACGTAGCAAACCTGGAGTCAAATGACGATACCAACAGCTAGGGGAATCTAAACGTTTAAAGGACTTTGTTTGATAGAGTGAGACAGGCAACCATCAAGAGATACAATTCATCCAATTTGTTTTCCATGTGTCATGAGATAATGATAAATTGAGTTCTTTATTCCTAAATGATGCAAGAGTGGATACATTGTTTCACTTTGAAATAACCAATTTTTTTATAGAGTAAAGAATTGCATGTGATGATGAGGCAATTGCATGAATAGAAATTTCATAATCTGATGCAATCAATAAAGTAAAATTTTTAGGAAATGAATCAAGAATAGAATTTCACAGTATCTCATATTTATAAATATCGGATGCTGGCAAATGATATTTTTGTTGTGTTTCATCAAAAGTGGAAAAACATTATTCTGATAAATATCTTTTAAATAAAAAATAGCAGCCTTAAGGTGGGATTTGCCAAAATTTTGGATGCAAAGTTAGCTTCATTAAGAGATTATACCATAATGATACATTTAAGGTATGTGAAATCGGAGATTGGAAAATCAAATTCAAATCATGAAAGACTCATTTTGTAGATTTTAATGTTACAGATTTTTTCAAAAAGGCAGTTGAGTAAGCCATAGTGATTAAGGCATGCAAAGGATAACGACAATTAGATTATTTTTCCACACTAAGCCAGGAAGGCAAATGATAAATCTGGGAGCATTGGAACCATAGGAAACTTTGTTTTAAAATAAAAGCTTTATGTTAATTAATAAAATCCGGTAATCCAAAACTTCTAATAATCTTAGCCAATTTTTATTTAGTGTCATTTATACGAGGGGATGTATTATTCCAAATAAAAGCAGAAATAAGTTAATCAATATTTTTATGAAAATGAAGAGGTATTTGAATAGGTATCATAGAAAGGAGATAACACTTTTTGGGAGAGATAACCATTTTAATAGCATCCTTTCTTTCCTACCAAGACAAATGTCAGGTGGACCATTTATTAAATGTATCCTTAAAATGATTAATAGTATAATCACAATTCAATGAAATTGATTGTTTAATGGTGTTTGGTTGAAAATAGAATACCAGGATGGTTAGGTTTTTTCCACTACCACAATATTTATTTGTTTGGGAGCATATATGGGATGCAGTCAATATTCAAAGGAGAAAAACATCAGTTGTGTTACTTTTTAGAGTATATCCTGAATCCTTAAAGTTAATAGAAGGGTGGAAAGGAACCTTCAGTATTTCTAAAATACAAAAATACATCGTCTGCATACGCCGATGTTTTAATAGGAACATTATGAATAATAATGCCTTCAATTTCCACAGAATTTCTAATGGCAGTAAGTGAAGGTGCAATACCAAGAAGAAAAAGTAAAGGTGATAGGGGACAACCTTGTCTAGTAACTCTGAAAAGTGAAAAAGTATTAGCAATTGACGACTAATAAAGAGCAGAAATCATAATAATAAATGAGGTACCAAAATAAAAAGCTGTTGGGGTACGGAAACAATATTGCCAGTAAACTTATGAAAAGCCTTTTCCGCATCCAGTACTAAAACAACCAAAGGTATGTTTAAGGATGGATCAGTTTCAATGGCATGGAAAAGTGATTATACATTATTAACCATTAATGTCTATTTTTCATTTAACAAAGATTGATCAATATGGATAATAGTATCAAGGACAGAAGCCAATCTAGTTGCTAAAATTGTTGCTTAAAGTTTACAGTTCTGATCGATTAGCAAGATAGAACGATAATTAGATACAGTTGTAGTATCTTCGTTAGGTTTATGGATAACTATAATTAGAGCCTCAGTAAAGGTCCCAGAGGTAAACCCAGTACTACCAAAATAGGAAAATGATTTTTGTAAATGAGGTGAAAGATGAGAAGAAAACTCTTTATAAAATTCAGCAGGAATACAATCTGCACCAGGAGATTTGTGCAACGTAAGATATTTAATAGCTGATTATATTTCATCCAATGTGATTTGCAAGTCTAATTTATTTTTACTTGAGTGCGTGATTTTAGGTAAACCACATATATCTAAAACATTTGACAATCAACATATCACTGGACGGAGGTTGATTATATAAAGTGGCAAGAATTATGAATTACATTAGTTTCATTTTTGTCTCTCTTAATACGATTAGCATTGAAACTACATTTAGCTTTGCTCTTGGAAATTTGTATACCAGTCCACTTGCTTAATATTAAGTTTAATTCATGACAACATTTTGCAGGAGCAGTTTATATTTAATGTCATTAGAAGTGATAAAGAGATGTTCATGCATTGCAATCTGTGTATCTAATTCTGTAATTTTGGATTTAAACAATTTATTGCAATGAGCCATGATAGATATTGTTGTTCCTCTAATATACACATTAAATGCATCCCATCTAGTAACAGGTAAATTTGAATATTCTGGGTTAAATGTAAAATAATCATCTTTAGCTGACAAAAGCTTTGGTTTATGCATATCATTGAAGACCATCTGCCTCGCAAGGACATGAGGTGCAAGGACTTGAAACATATCAAATTGGGGTATGGTCAGAAATATTAATATCATGAATAGTAGGATTAAAAACTGAAGAAATCAGATGACAGGATGTTAATATATAGTCTAATTGAGAGTACAAATCAGGAGGATTGGGAAAAAAATTGTTTCCCTGTGGGATGATGTAAACGGCAGTAATCAACTTACTTTGTTGTTTTAAAATATTATTTTAGAGTGAAAAAAGCCTTTGTAGAAAGGCTATCCAATAATGGATCACATATTAGATTAAAATCACCACCGATAATAAGCAGTACTGTTGGAAATGGCCCTTTTTGCAGGGTTATCCCAAAACCTTTTGCTTCTTCCTCCTTTATTTTTCCTGACCTGTGGTTGTTGGCAATAGTACTCTGGGCACTTTACCACTGCTGATCAGTGCTAAAGTGCATATGCTTTCTTTATACATTGTTATTGTGATTGGTTATCCATGATTGGCATATTTGTTTTACCTGTAGGTCCCTAGTAAAGTGCACTGAGTGTGCCAGGGCTGGTGATTCAAATGCTACTAGTGGGCCTGCAGCATTGATTGTGCCACCCACATGAGTAGCCCTAAAATGGTGTCTCAGGGCTGCCACCGCAGTGCCTGTGTGCAGTTGCTAACTGCCATGCTGACCTGACCAGTGTCCCCACTGGCCAGACCTATCCCTTCTCTTTCTGTACACATTGGACACCCCTATGGAAGGCCCAAGGTACCCCCCTGGGCAGCGTGCAGTGTATGTGAAAGGTAGAGCATGTACTAGTGTGGGTGACATGCTCTGATAGTGAAATACTGCCAATTTCGTTTTTCACCATTGAAAGGCTACCTTGCCCATAGGCTAGAATAGGGAATGCTGAGTATAATGTTTACCTGCATATCTTCGCATAGGAGCATGATATAACATTGAAGTCGGGTATCCCTAAACTCAGAATTTAATAACCCATCTTTTAGGAAGGATGTTTTTTAAATCCTGTGTTTGAAAATAGCAATTTTAGAAAATAGCTGTTTTCTTGTATGACCTTTCTGTGTGCCTTTGCCTGTTTGTGAATTGACTGTCTGCTTTGCGTGTTACAGGGGCTGGGGTGGTTCCAGGAGGCTGGGTGAGTCAGCACTAGTCAGAATAGCTTCATCTGCATCTTGAGTGGTTGGGGGGGATAGCACCTGGGCCTGAATAGGGCTGTGCCTGCCTTCCACAATGCTGGCTCCACCTCCTGCTGGGTGGCTGACAACCTTGCCTTCTCAAAGGAAAGAAGGAGTCATGTAAACAGAGTGCTCCCTTACTGACCAAAACTGGTTTGGACTAGGCAAAGGCCTCTCTGCCTTCAGAGAACAAAGACAACATTGGTATAAAAAGTAAGCATGGGCGTAGTTTGCGTAGCAGCACTAGACGTAGCTTCACATAGTATACTTTAAACTTCACTTAGTACACGTAGTCTGCGTAGCGTAGCTGATGACCCTGTGTACTTGTCTGCACTGTGAAAAAAATTGCAGAATAATTGCAAATTGCATCCTGTACAGTGCCAGTTATGATAAAATAAGTATCTCTATCTTTATATGCTAAAGTGCATATAGTACTTTCAAAAAAGTGAAACTGAAAAATTAGCAAGATTGAGAGGTGATGATTTTGGGATCCTCCGTAACCTAGGGAGACTATTAAGCAGATGCCTTGAAAACCAAAAAAGCACATCTTCTTGAACGAGTTGGTGGTGGTCCCATCCTCTTAGGACCACCCCAAGCACAGTATTGGCAAACAAACATTCCCTACCAAAGGCCCTGCAAAGCATTATGGGATGAGATTAGCAGTGAGCAGTGAATATTATATAGTCTCCAATATAGTCTCCAATATGAAAGTAATTCTACAAAGAGCTGCAGTTCAACTGGTGGTATTCCTCTAGTTGTCAATAACACAGAAACAGATCTCAGATGTGTATTTGATTGGCAAGGGATTTAATTGACATCTTTAGTTATTGATAAGCTAACCCACTATGCTCCAACATGCATCCTGCCACCTAACTGATTCGATAAAGACCTACTGGGAAAGGTGCTTTGAGGTGAATAGTATATTTGAGTATTGCATCAAGTGAAATGGGATTTTTGAAGGATTAACTAATACATAATAATAAGTTATTAAAATGTCAAAATTGGAAAAAAATGTAATAATATAACCAACAATCATGATAGTGTGAACTATGAATCGCATAATTGCTGGTGAAAGATCACATGTACTGCCTTACCTTAGTAGGTGGATCATTGCAGAAAACTATTGCTTTTAAGTGACTGCCCTTCTCTGTGGGAGGATATTGCACCCGCACCAACGTCAAAAATAATTTTATATATATGGGTTGTGTGCGACCTCCTCATAGGGGCAACCTTCATTTTTACATATATATATATATATATATATATATATTCACTGAAAAAACCATGGGTTATAGACCATATATAGTTAGGAATTAGCATTTGCAAAACCTTATTTTACTCACACAAAACCATTGAAATGTCATATATAGTTAGTTGCACTAACTATATATCGCGCACCCGCAATCCACTGCTGATCATGTCACATATTACATCATTCATGACATGATCAGTGACATCACTGATGATATCACTGATGACATCACTGATGACATCTCAAATGACATCACTGATGACATCACTGATGACAACATCCAGTGACTGTATGTTTCTGAAAAGTAAAAATATGTCTTACATATTGAAGAATGAGTGGATGTATAAGTGTCTGGATGAAGGATTTAGTAGGTGCATGACTGACTGTATGAGTGAGTGATTAAATGTGTCTCACTGAGTGCATGGGTTAGTGACTAAACTGTCTTAATTTGTGCATCATTATATCTGTTGTTCTGTAAACTGCTACATGTGTTGATCAGTAGCTTTATGATTAAGTATATGTGTTATTGATTGGTTGCCCAAGTATTTGCATGGGAGACTGAGTGTGTGTGTGGGTGGCTGGGAGGTGTATGACTCTGTGCATAGATGTGTGAGCAGTTGATTCACTAGATGTATGGGTTCAAAAGTGCATGTGGAAACAGCTGTATGGGCGGTTGACTGTGTGCATGAGTGTATTAGTGAGTGAATGGATATCTCAGTGCTACATGTCAAAGTAAGTACATATGTAAAACACAGTACATGTGAGAGTTGACATATATAAATAACTGTGCATAAGAGCCAGTGAATTTGTGAGTGGCTGTATGGATCATTGTGAACTTGAATCAGGGATTGTATAAGAGAGTAAATATGTGTTAGTATATGTTTGAATAAGTAAGGTGTGTATAACTGTATAGTTGAGGAAATGGAAGTGTGATTGATTCTTTGCATGACTGACTAGGTGTGTGAGTAACTCCATGGATGAGTGACAGTCTGTGAGTGTCTATTTACTCTGAGTGTATCTAAGATTATATTAGAGTCTGAAGAGGTTCACCGTATTATCACATGAATTATGTCATCAGTGATGTGATCAGTATTGTCAAATGAGATGTCATCAGTGATGTCATCAGTAATTTCATTTGAGATGTCATCAGTGATGTCATCAGTGATGTCATCAGTGATGTCACTGATCATGTCATGAATGATGTAATATGTGACATGATCAGCAGTGGATTGCGGGTGCGCGATATATAGTTAGTGCAACTAACTATATATGAAATTTCAATGGTTTTGTGTGAGTAAAATAAGGTTTTGTAAATGCTAATTCCTAACTATATATGGTCTATAACCCATGGTTTTTTCAGTGAATTTTCAAGGTTTTGTAAATGCTAATTCCTCACTATATATGGTCTATAACCTATGGTTTTTTTCAGTGAATTTCAATGGTTTTTTAATAGCAAATATCAAAAGCTTTAAAATGTCAAGTACGTGGTAGGTAAAAACATTTTTGTGTTTATGCACGCTGATGTGCTTTGAACGCTGCCCCCCCCCCTCCTCTTTTCTTTTAGGAGTATTCTCTCTTTGCAGATAGTGAAGGGTAGGTAACACAGGCCTTTGCCCCCGTTGTAATCCGTCGTGCCTGCTTCCCTCTCCATTTGATTGATTGTTATCCTAGCATTTATTGTTTTGGAATTGGTTCTCTTTGGTTCATTCTCTATTTACAAACAAGCACAGAGTCTCAATACTCTGTTTAGTCTTTGCAGATAGTGAAAAATCGTTAAAAAAACAAAAGGAATCAA
Organism: Lissotriton vulgaris; assembly: GCF_964263255.1. Taxonomy (NCBI): domain Eukaryota; kingdom Metazoa; phylum Chordata; class Amphibia; order Caudata; family Salamandridae; genus Lissotriton; species Lissotriton vulgaris. The sequence continues at coordinate 166,369 of NW_028249152.1, forward strand.
GCAAAATCAGTAGGCCACTAATGGGATTTCTTTTTGACCTCGCTAAAATAGAAACATTATGAACAACCCCTCATGAGAAATACGAAACTAGTGAGAGGAACTGAGCTCGACACCATGATGGCTGCAAGACAGCTCGGCTCCGCCGCCCACCCCACCCAAAATAACGACAAACCCTATGCAAATAATATAAATATATACAACACACCAGCAAAGTAACAGGGTAAAACGTTTTATTAAATAACTATTTACATGGCAGCCTGCTGCAACATCGATCCAAACAAGCCTTTGTATTTGGGGCTCAAAATCAACAAGTAACAGGGTAAAACTTTTTATTAAATATCTATTTACATGGCAGCCTGCTGCAACATCGATCCAAACAAGCCTTTGTGTTTGTGGCTCAAAATCAACCATCAATAGTAAGATTTTCATAGGTGAGTGTAGGTTCATGGTTTTCCATCCACAGACTAAAAGCCTGCAGTGGGAGTGAAAGAACAATAACTAGGTAGGAAGGAAGGAAGAGGTTGTGGTAAGGACTCTGGATATGGTATGTTGCTTGGTCCCTGAGATGCTTCGATGTCACTGCCTTGCACAAATAGCATAAGTCCTGGATGTTGGGTGCCATAGTTGAGGGTTCCGAGCAGCGCTTGTAACACTGTCTGAAGCTTATTTGCACCTGCTGCAGCTTCACTATTCTCAAAGTAAGTGGGGGCTGTTTGTGGACCTGACTGCATTGGAAAACAATGTGATGCGGTGCCTCCTTGAACCGCTTGACGGAGACCCCCGAGATAATTGCGCCTGCTCCACACCTTGTCCCACAATCCGTTTGACCTGAAGACACGTCCTGCGGTGCCCTGGTCTGACCATCACATATACCTGAGCCAGGAGACGGCGTGGGGTGCACTAGAAGGGAGAGGTAGAGCGAACAAGCCTCCCCCACCTCCCCAGGTGGAGGTTTCTCAGCTACACCCCAGCGCTTCACTCGGCCACCTGAGTTGCGCCCGCTCTTGCGACACAGTGCCTCGCTCGGCCAGCTGAATTGCGCCTGCTCTTGCTATTACAACGTCTCACCCGCCATCCAACGGAATTGCACCCAATCTTGCGGTACAGTGACAGACGGCTGCTACGGAGCTCACGAAATGGCGGTCGGCTCCACAGACTTGGGCCTGGCCTGCAAATATGGCTCTGGGCAACCGTGGAACTCAGACGCTTGACTGCTAGGGCATGGGCCCCATTCCCAAAAGAGTCCCCTCAGCCTTGAAGATTCTACAACAGTCACCGGGACCCCCGACTCCTGTAGACTTCCGGTGGGGAGCGACTGCCATGATTGCTCGCGGAATGGCCACGACGTAGCCACGAGATGGTGGTGCTCTCATGCTGACGCCAGCTTCAGTCTGAAACATCCAGAAACACTGTAGACTACCAATTCGATCAGTTCCGGTGGAGCCCCAACGTGACCCGGTATAGAAGAACTTGCCCTCCCCTCTTTTGACTGATGATTCTTGTTGCCTGTCCCTTCTGTTGTCATTTAACAGAACTTTTTGGACTGCTGAAAGGGGTTGTGTTCCGACCGCTGGTTGGTGGAGACATTTTGACTATATTCTGGACCTGCGTTGTCGCGTAATGCGTCATATGACGTGCCGCGTTAGCGCACCCGGAAGTGCTCCGGTGCGCGAGGCGCAGCTTCCCGGAAGCGATCCAGGGCGCGGCGCGCAGCGCATAACGTAAGCATTACAGGTCATGTGACTTGTTAATAAAACTTTTCGTTGGTTCATTTTACTTTTGTTTTTCTAATGATGGAAGGCTTGGTCATATGACCTAAAAAAAACACTTTTCATTGCTTTCGAACATTTTTTTTCCCAAATGATGAAAGCCCCACCTTTTTTTTTCTCACTCTGACTTGTAAAGCAAAGGACCCAGATGCATTTACAGTTTATCACTAACAATGTTCCAGGCTAATGTACTGTCCTGCAAGTAAAATATTCCTATTTCGAGAAAAAGGGCGTTTCTTCGTCCCATGAGGGAGCCGTTGAACAAAAGAGGCTCGGCCTGCTGTCTTAGTCGCTGATAGGCATGAATATCAGATTCTTATCGATCACTTTATGTTGCAGGAGTGGAAAACACAACAGCCCTTGATCATTTATCTTTACTGCGTTCCTGCGTATTATACCTTTTAACCGTCATGTAATCGGGCTGCTTTATTTCACTTGCCTTTTACTGATTCAAAAACAGTGGCTATTATTCAAAACTTTACCAATCTAGGTACTACTACCATGTTTTGTTTTAAAAACCTTTATTGTGAAAATGTCAGTATACAAATACGGGCCTATAACCACATGGGCCGGCCACGGAGCAAACTGGAATCGTATATGATGAGGGGACATTTACACTGTAGAAGAACGTAACGGGCGACCCATTAGGTTGCAAGAACTAAGGTGTCTAACAGTTGCGGAATCGGTGGACGTACATTTTATAATTAAAGTACAACAGGGACAGTTACAATAAAATTATCTAGATATACATTTGCGGCCAAGTACCATGGGTGACGTTAATTCGAACTTTCAATAGTAAAGTAATCAATAACACATCAGAACTTAATATCAATAGGGATGTCCAAATGTTCAATCAGTACTCGTCCCCACCCGCCATGTGCTTCAAAACTGCATACGTATCTTGTGATATCAAGGTGGGGCTACCAGTACACAACAAGGAGTTACGAGTCCCATTTATACCGGCGCCATTTTGGGCGAGGCCGGGCAGGTCCAGGATATAGTCAAAATGTCTCCACCAACCAGCGGTCAGACCAGAACCCCTTTCGGCAGTCCAAAAAGGTTCTGTTAAATGACAACAGATGAAATAGGCAACAAGAACAATCAGTCAAAAGAGGGGACGCTTTCGGGAATGGGGCCCATGCCCTAGCAGGCAAGCGTCCGAGTTCCAAGGTGTCCCAGGGCCATTTTAGTGGACCAGGCCCAAATCCAAAGAGCCGGCCGCCATTTCGAGAGTCCTGTTGCAGCCGCCTATCGCTGCACCGCAAGAGTGGGCCAATTCAGCTGGATGGTGGGCGAGACGCTGTAGCCGCAAGAGCGGGCGCAACTCAGGTGGATGGCGGGTGAGGCACTGTGCCGCAAGAGCGGGCGGAACTCAGCTGGATGGCGGGTGAGGCACTGTGCCGCAAGAGCGGGCGGAACTCAGCTGGATGGCGAGTGAAACGCTAAGAGGCGCCCCACTGCAGATGAGGTGCCTCCACCTGGGGAGGCGGGAGAGGCCCGTTTGCGCCGCCTCCCCCCCCCCGGGCACCCCACGCCGTCTTTCGGCGCAGCATTGTAGGATGGCCACACCAGTGCAGCAACTTGCTGGACACCACCTCGGTGCCTCCGGATCTCGGCGCGTTGTGCTGCCTTCGGCCTACTGTAGCAGCAAATGCGGGCGGAACTCAGCTGGACGGCGAGTGAAACGCTAAGAGGCGCTCCACTGCAGATGAGGTGCCTCCACCTGGGGAGGCGGGAGAGGCCCATTTGCGCTGCCTCCCCCCCCCCCGGGCACCCCACGCCGTCTTTCGGCGCAGCATTGTAGGATGGCCACACCAGTGCAGCAACTTGCTGGACACCACCTCAGTGCCATCCGGATCTCGGCGCGTTGTGCTGCCTTCGGCCTACTGTAGCAGCAAGTGCGGGCGCAACTCTGCTGGACGGCGAGGGAAACGCTAAGGGGGCCCCACTGCAGATGAGGTGCTTCCACCTGGGGAGGCGGGAGAGGCCCGTTCGCGCCGCCTCCCCCCCCCGGGCACCCCACGCCGTCTTTCGGCGCAGTATTGTAGGATGGCCACACCAGTGCAACAACTTGCTGGACACCACCTCGGTGCCATCCGGATCTCGGCGCGTTGTGGTGCCTTCGGCCTATTCGCACATCGGTCCGCTACTGACGCCGCCTCACAGGCCAACGGATTTTGTAGGCTTTTTATAGCCCAAAGCCGCATAACAGGTCATGTGACTTGTTTATAAAACGTTTCATTGGTTCATTTTACTTTTGGTTTCCTAATGATGGAAGGCTTGATCATATGACCTAAAAATAACACTTTTCATTGGATTGAAACATTTTTTTTTCCCAAATGATGAAAGCCCCACCTTTTTTTTTCTCTCTCGGCAGTCCAAAAAGGTTCCGTTAGATGACAACAGAGGGGACAGGCAACAAGAACCATCAGTCAAAAGAGGGGAGGGCAAGTTCTTCCCTACCGGGTCACATTGGGGCTCCACCGGAAGTCATCGAATTGGTAGTCTACAGTGTTTCTGGATGTTTCAGACTGAAGCTGGCGTCAGCATGAGAGCACCACCATCTTGTGGCTCCGTCGTGGCCATTCCGCAAACAATCATGGCAGCCGCTCCCCACCGGAGGCCTGCGGGAGTCGGGGGCCCTGATGACTTTTGTAGAATCTTCGAGGCTGAGGGGACGCTTTCGGGAATGGGGCCCAAGCCCTAGCAGGCAAATGTCCGAGTTCAAATGTGTCCCAGGGCCATTTTAGTGGACCAGGCCCAAATCCGAAGAGCCGGCCGCCATTTTAAGCGTCCTGTGGCAGCCGCCTATCGCTGCACCGCAAGAGTGGGCGCAATTCAACTGGATGGTGGGCGAGACTCTGTAGCCGCAAGAGCGGGCGCAACTCAGCTGAATGGCGGATGAGGCACAGTGCCGCAAAAGCGGGCGGTAAACAGCTGAACGGCGACTGAACCGCTAAAGGGGCGCCCCACTGCAGCAGAGGAGCCTCCACCTGGGGAGGCCCGTTCGCGCCGCCTCCCCCCCCCGGCGCAGCATTGTCGGATGGCCAGACCAGTGCGGCAACTTACTGGACACCACCTAGGTGCCGTCCGGATCTCGGCGCGTTGTGCTGCCTTCGGCCTATTCGCACAACAGACCGCTACTGACGCCACCTCACAGGCCGACGGATTTTGCGGACTAAAAGACAGACCAAAGCAGCTCATTGTTGCTTTGTTAAAAAAAAAATGTTTTAACGTGTTTACTTTGTTGGAGCGTTGTATATATTTGTAAGTTATTAAAGTGTTATAATCCTACTACTTTGTAGGAGCGCTATATATTTTTAACGTGACACATAATTGTGAAGACTTTGATGTACAAAAAGGCATCCCTGGAATCTTCCGCTTCAGGCTCGGTCCCACACACCCTTACAGTGAGAATCCCCTCCCCAATCACAATACAGGATCGTTATCAGATAGTGGGAACGCGTGTGGTGTGACGGATCTCATGGGGTGGGGGCCTTGATCTACTGTAACTCCTTTGAAGAGGGGTAATTCTTTACAGTTGGGGCCATAAACTACATCCGCAGGGCTAGGTGATAGCCTGGGACCGGCCTGGACAATCAGACACAGAGGAAGAGGAGTGTCAGAGGGTGCGGTAGTGAATAGGGTGAAAGGGAGGTGTCGGGCGGGCACAAGGTGTGATTCTCAGGGAAGAGCAGCGCAGATGGGGGGAGGTTTATGGCCCATGCCAGAGAGAGAGCGGGGGTGACCAGTGCGTGGGGGAGATGCTTGCGAGGGTGGGGAGCCATGCTGAGGATCGGCGGCGTGCAGAGAGTGGGTCTGGTCAAGGCATCTAAAATGGCTGCCGTGCACGACAAAAGTGTGGCATTGGAAAAAAGGCAAGATGGCGCAGACAATGTTTATCAATACGGATTAATTTATAACAATTATTTTTAACAATATATTTACTCGCAGTGACAAAATGGCGGTCAACACTTCCTGATTTCCTTCGAATCGAACGTTAACAGACGTCACGCAGCAAAAAAAAAAACGCTCATGCGCAGCCGCTGGAAGACATGTATCAACATATATGAGCATCCTCAGCCACCCTCAGAAAACTTAGGGGGTCAGGATACGTCTCCCGTACCCCCTTGTACCCATTTCTCACATTGTTTTTCCTCCATCTTGTAATTTAATTAAAACGAAACACAAAATGGCGAATTCCCGTTTCGCGACCCGGTTCGCGAACCGGAAAGCGCTTCTACCGCGAAAAATCAAATTTTTTTTATTTGCCCCACGGGACCCTTTAATAACCCCAACATCATTCCTAGGGGGTCGAGAAGGGTCTACCTTGCCCCCTTTCATTAAATTCCCCCTTCGTTTTTCTCCTCCTCTTGTCTCTCGATCCTACCGAGAGACAAGATGGCGGCCGTTCCGGACTTTTTAGAATGTTGACAGACACCGGAGAGCCAATCAGCTTCGCTTCGCAAAGTTCCGTTACGCGAAAAGTTCGCGAACCGGAGCGCTACCCGGGACGCTGTCACAGATATATCTGTTTTTTAAAACGTTAATTTTACAAATTCCACTGGAGCACATATATTGAGACCTAGCAAAGGCACATCGGGCGAACAGTCCCTACAATTTTGCCAAGTTTCGTGCAAATCCATTCAGCCTTTCGAGCTAAAAGTGAGGCCAAACGCCCTATAGAAAAATGAATGGGAAAACGCGTTTTGGGACCCCCCTTTTTTCTCGGTCCCCCCTTGACGAAACCCCCCCAAATTTTCAGGGTATGCTCAGTAACAAAATATGCAATTTTCCTGATAATTTCATCCGATTCCGTCCACAAACGCCAAAGTTATTAGACATAGAATTTTCAAAAGTCCCATAGAGAAAAAATCCTAACTATATATACCTACTGGCGACCGCCAGTAGGTAATATATATATATATATATATACACACACACACACACACACATAATAAAAGAAAATTACCTACTGTCGCCAGTAGGTAGTTACAGTTAGGACCTACTTTCCATAGGAAATCCTAAACATTCTATTTGGAATAACTTTGGCGCTGGTTGATGAATCTTTGCAAATTGCTCCTAGAAAATGGCCTGCACCGCTCCGCTCCTTCCCTGAAAGCTTGGGGGTGATTCATCAAAGGGGGGCTGAGAAAAAGGGGGCCCCAAAACGTGTTTTCCCCATGCAATTTTACATAGGGCCCTTTAGCCAGGGCTACAGCCCGAACGGCTGAATGGAATTACACTATATTTGGCAGAGAAGTAGAATTCAGTGTGCAGATTGTGCTGTTTGTTAAATGGTGTAAATCCGTTCAGTAGTTCCTAGGAAAATGAAAAGTAAAATCATAATGATATCTATAGACGAAGTACTGCTCGCGTACGGAAATCCGTTCAATTATGATCACGAGCTGCATGCTGATTGGATGTCAACTGTCTGTCAACACTCCAAACCAGGAAGTGTTGGCAGCCATTTTGTGCCTTGGTAGAGCCGAGTCACAAGAAAACAGTAAAACAAAGTTGAAAAATAAGGAAAGGGGGCTAGGTAGACACATCCTGACCCTCTAGGCCTGCTCAGGGGGTCCCACATGGATCTTTAACCCTTTCCTTGCTGCCGTCGGCCATTGGCCGACGGCAACACTACATCCCCAGTGCTGCCGTCGGCCAATGGCTGACGCGGCCCCGCCTGGGCACAAAAACGGCCGCACCGCGGTGAAATTACCGCCGCAGTTAACGGGTTAAGCCCAAAATATATATTTTTTTTAAAATAAGAAATCGCAGGGTACGTGTATCATACGCATACGTGGTGGAAAAGGAAACAAAAACTAGAAGTCTGTTTTATTCTTAATTAGCCCCCGGGGGGATGAAATCCTGGGGGCATTTTTTTCCATAATGGGGGGCTTGTAAGGCCTCCCGAGATCTGGGGAAAGCCATCCCCTGGAGTTTTATTTTAAAGTATGTGGGGGGGCTCACGGCCCTCCCCCCGCAGCCCCGGGGACCGGCACTCCCTCGGGGCTTCTTAAAATATTTTTTTTTTAAAGAATGTTTTCAGCTCCCCCTCCCGGTCCCCCGTACACGTCCCGGGGACCGCCACCTTCCTCGGGCAGTAATATGTAAAATGACCTTCCAGCCCCAGGGACCTGCACTCCCCGGGGCTTTTTAATGTTGGAAGGGGGTTGCGCGCCCCCCCTCCTGGAGTATTTGATGGCCCTGGGGACCACCCACCTCCCAGGGCCGGGTCTTGCAGTGTCTCGGAGTGTCTTTATTTCTATGATAGCATGTAAAACTTTCCGTTTTTTTTGTTCACCAGTTGTACTCTCTACGCATGCGCAGCCTCGTTTCCAAGACCATGTTTCTTTCTTTTTCTTCAAGTTTGCCAAGCAAACCTCTCCTCGTTTCAGGCATCAAATTTGCTGCTTTCTTTTCCCGGGCTGTGTGTGTCATCCTCTGCTATATTTTTTTTTGTTGTCAAATCTTTTTATTTCGTCCCCAGAACAGGGGGTTGCAGTGAAGTGAGTCGTACACAGCGTTAAGCCTACAACCCAACAGGGCCGTCCGCGTTACTTCATGAAAAATGGAAACCGTAGCCAGTACACAAGCTCAAAATATACACAGCGGTTTACCTACAACCCATAAGGGCCGGTCGCGTCACAGTTAATCAACAGAGCCTGTGAAATTACTGCACAAGATAGTTCAAACTTCAGAACATCTGTAACCATTGAACCCAAGAGGTGGAACTAGAAGACCAAGATGGTCAAAACTGGAGTGGAATAACAGAAAAGGGGACAGCAAGAGAGAGGAGACAGTAGGAGTAGAGTAAAGGTGTAGACGAAGGGAGAAAAGAGCCACTGGGTGTCCGGGGCGAGGGCCGAGAAGGGGGATGTAGAGGTACTGTGTCAGTCGCCAGGGCAATCAATGTCACTACTAATGCTCGAAGCCTCACACATCCAAACCTCATGCCAGCAGCCTACCAGGGTCAGGAGGAACTACAGCATCCTCCACTAATCGCAGCGCCCGCAGCTTGGGGAGCATGTGATGCGCCTGCTCCGTGGTGCATAGATATTTCACCAGGGGTTGCCACACAGCTTTGTAGCATACATCTCGGGCCTTTAGCCGGGCTGTGAGAAGTTCCATCGTCATGACATGCCAGAGACGTACAAACCACGCAGCAATGGGCCGAGCTTCTACCTTCTTCCAGTACAGAGCAATGAGCTGCCGAGCCGCACCCAGCATTTGAAGCGCCAACGCCCAGTCGCTCCGAGTAAGGGCCTTGAATCCTGCAGGTTTAATTCCCAGTAGTATCATACAAGTGGCTTCAGGCAGAGGAAACTCCAGCACCCTCCTAATTTGGCTCAAGACCTCCTTCCAAAAGAGTGTCAGCAAGGGACATGTCCACCATATGTGCAGGAAATCCCCAGTCGCAGACCTACACCTCCAACACACAGGGTAAGAGTTTGGAAACATTCTATGTAGCCGCTGCGGCGTGTAATACCACTGGGTCATCATTTTGTAGGCATTCTCCTGTTGTGGAATACTACGATAAATCCAGGGTATGTCATGCCACAACCTGGACCACTGACCTGGGGTGATGTCTACGCCCGATAGGGAATGCCAGCGCTGTTGATATGGCAGGGAGGATGGAGTGCGCGGGTGCTGCAGGATCTGATATAGTTTGGAGATCAGCCCCTTCCTCTCCGTAAAGGAGCGAGCCAAACGGAGTAAAGGCGCGTGTGGCTGCGTGGTAGGTATCATCTGTTAGCACCCAGTGTTTCAGTTGAGCGATAGGGAATGCCAGCGTTGTTGATATGGCAGGGAGGGTGGAGTGCGTGGGTGCTGCAGGATCCGATATAGTTTGGAGATCAGCCCCTTCGTCTCCGTAAAGGAGCGAGCCAAACGGAGTAAAGGCGCGTGTAGCCGCGTGGTAGGTATCGTCTGTTAGCACCCAATGTTTCAGTTGAGCGTATTGCAATCCGGCTGCAATCGGCACCCTAAATTCCTCCCTGCAGTCCGCAAAAGTCTTATGGGAGCCCCCGTCAAACAGATCCGTGAGCACCCTACAGTTGCCTTGTGGCCACTTACGGAAAGCCCCCGTCTGATGCGCTGGGGCGAAACTTGGGTTCCCCTCAATAGGGGTATGGGGCGAGGGGAAGGTTGTAAGGCCCTTACGAACTGCTATCCTGTCCCAAATCTCCAGCACTGTTTTCGTGGGCACCGCTAGGTATGCGCTCGGAAATCGCCCTGCCCTAGGTTTCCATGCCAGGTCCCATATGGTGCGTCCAGTCACAGCCCTATCCATATGGAGCTACCCTTTCTCGCTTTCCGTGACACCCCACTCCACTACATACCGGAGGTGGGCAGCCCAGTAATATTCCACCAAGTTTGGGCAGGCCAACCCTCCCCGGTCCCTGGGCACCAGCAGGAGGGCTTGCGAGAAGTGAGGTTCCCCCCCCCCCCAGATGAAGTTCGTTTTGTCTCGCTGAAGGCCTCTGATGCTCTGTAGCGGAATAGGAGTAGGCAGACATTGAAAGAGGTACAGGATTTTGGGCAGTATGGACATCTTGATGGTGTTAATTCTGCCGAGCCAGGATGGTACAAGCGGTCTCCAGCGCCTCACATCCTCTAGGATCGTGCGTCGAAGATCTTTCCAGTTGGCCGCCGTCCAACGAGGGGGTCAGCGTCAAGCCCAGATACCTGATGTGCTGGGTCGACCATCTATAGGGGGCTAATATCTCTAAAGAGGGGATGTCCGGTTTCGGGATAGTGAGGCTGAGCACCCAGCACTTGCTATGATCGATTTTCAAGCCAGAGGCACTCTCAAATAGGCACAACACAACATGCAAAGCCGGTAGGGATTCTTGGGGCCGTGTCAGCGCAAGGATAAGGTCGTCAGCAAAGAGCGCTACCTTGTTGTCCCGACCGCCCAGAGGAACACCGTGAATCTCAGGGTCCCTCCGTATCATATCCGCCAGGGGCTCAACTGCGAGGGCGAATAAGAGGGGCGAGAGCGGACAGCCTTGCCTGGTACCCCTTCCAATGTGGATCGGCTCCGACAGCTGCCCGTTGACCCTTATCCTAGCCCGCGGTGCAATATATGGAGCCATGATCCTGGCAATCATCTTCGGACCGAGGCCCACCCGGCGCAGCACCGCTCTGAGGAAGGACCAGTCTACGCGGTCAAACACCTTCTCAGCGCCTAACGAGAGAAGGCAGGCAGGGATCTTCCAGTGATGAGCTACCAGGTGGGCGACGTTGTCCGCTCCCTGACGCCCGTGAATGAAGCCCACCTGATCAGGATCAATCAAGCCTGGCATGTGTGGGCCCATGCGCTTCGCTGACAGCTTGGTGTAAATCTTAAAATCCGAGTTAAGAAGAGCAATCGGCCGGTACGACGCACACAGGAAGGGGTCTTTCCCAGGCTTCGGGATCAGGCGATTTCTGCCAGACCCATGTCATGGGACGGACCCAGCTTGTCGGTGATGGAGTTAAACAGGCGTAGGAGATAGGGGCCTAGCTGTGCCTGATACATGCGATAGAAGGAGAGTGGAAGCCCGTCAGGCCCCGGCGATTTCCCCAAGGGGAGCTCGCGGGTTGCTGCAGCTATCTCGTCCGGCAGGATCTTCCCCTCTAGTTCCTCAGCATGCTGCGGATGCAGTGTTGCACCCCGTAGTGCCCTAGTACTTCCTCCACCAGTTCCAAAGGTGGTTGCTCTTCTGTGTACAATGCCGTATAGTAGTCCTGGAAAGCTCAACACTTATCCCCGGCCGTAACCACCCTGGTCCCGTCGGGCAATTGGACATTAGCTATATGGTCCTTCGCAGCTCTGGCCCTCAGCCTCCGCGCCATGAGCTTCCCCACTTTGTCCCCTCCCTCAAAATACCTCTGTGTCAGTGCCAGGAGGGAAGTCTCAGCCCTGTTTGTGCGCATCAGCCTGAGCTGGCCCCTAAGATTAGCCAAATGCCGTCTCGTGTGCCGAGTGGAATGGCCTTGATCCTGTGTTTCCGCCGTCCTCAAGTCTCTCACAACTTTATCCTCCAGTGCGCGGGCGTCACACGCCCTCGCAATTGCAAGGGAGGTGATATGGCCCCGTATGGTAGCTTTGAAGGTGTCCCAAACCACCGGGAAGGGTGTTTCAGGAAGGTCGTTGTCCTCAAAGTAGGAGACAATCGCTCCTCTAATGTCCTCCACAGCTTCCGAGTCCTTCAGGATGCTCGGCGGTAGGTACCACCTCCGTTCCCGGGCAGGGCGCGCCGCCGGATCCTGTAGCAATAACTCAACATGGGCGTGATTAGAGAGGGGGATATCGGACATGTCGGCCTCCACCGTGTCGCAGAGGAGGTCCCTAGTGACAAACAGGTAGTCAATGCAAGAGTAGGATCTATGGACATGCGAGTAGTACGAGTACCCTTGCTTATCCGGGGAAAACTACCGTCAGGCAGTGAACAGCCCAAGGTCCGTCAGCCGCTTGCGCAGGGTCGCAGACATAGCCCCCGCGCCACTGGAGGAGTTCTCACTCCTGTCCACCTTAGGATTCCATACCAAGTTGAGGTCCCCGCCCACAATAAGGGATGAGCCGGTCTGCGGTATCTGCCCCCCTAGGAGGTCTCGAAGGTAACGGTCCTCCGCCTGATTAGGGGCATAGATATTGCACAGCGTGATGTGACGGCGCCCAACGTCCACCTCCACACGTAGGAATCGTCCATCACCACCCCGGAAAGGCCTGCCGACCCCCTGCCTGATACCAGCCCTGCACAAAATTGCCACTCCCGCTGTCTTGGTGTCAGCTGCAGCCCAAAACTGAAGGGGATATTTAGGGTGAGCCATGCGCGCAGTATCAGCCTGCATGAGGTGCGTTTCTTGAAGAAAATGATGTCAGGGTGTTGCCTTAAGAGATAATGCCAAAGCTGCTTACGCTTAGGTGAATTAAGGCCCTTTACGTTAAGCGTCAGGACCTTCAAAGGACTAGGAGCATTCACCGCCATATCTGATTCTGGGCGTCACCCGGCCACAATCGCACGGCACACATCCCACGCATTCCACGCGCACAATAGCTAGACATCCGCAGCACCCCACCCCAGTCCAGCAATCGACGTTTCCACCCCGCAACCACCAGGAAGAAGAGAGAAAAGAGAGCATAGGATAGTAGGAAATAGGAAAAGTAGAGGAGATGAGAGAGATCAAAGAGCAGCCAGAGGGGCCACTCTGTTAGAGACAACAATGGCGGCCAACAGGGCCTTACTGTGCTGTCCCCGGTACAGAGCATCCTACACCCACAGGTTCGGACGCTCTCTGGGATGCAACTCCCTGAAGGACAGTCGGAGAAGGGAGGTCGTGACAGTCCTAGAAATCCTGAATTCGGGGAGCTCCCACATGCACCCCGCCCCTCACCTCAGGAGCCAGGGTAGAATGTGAGACGGCACGAGGCCCAGGAGTGGAGCCCCAGTACTAGAAAAAGTGAAGCGCTAGCCTGTCGCCAGTCAAGGTGTCGGGGAGCGCCCCCCATGCCCCTCTTTGTCCCCCTCAAGGGACCGGATGTGAGCAATGATATCTTGCTTGGCCTGCGAGGGCGATTGCTCACCGTCGATGGCGGGCGATGCTGTCGGCGTACAGCAGTCCATGAGGGTGCCGCGGCCTTCCTCTGTCGTCAAGGACATGGTGAGGGGCTCGCCGGCTGAGTCGCCTGCAGTTGTATGAGTTGCGCCGCTTCTGTGTAGAACCGTATGACCCTCCGCTTGGATTCCACTGGAATATCAGAGCGAACGGGTGCCCCCATTGGTACGCGAAGCCCATATTGTGCAACTTCTCAGTCACTGGTCGAAACGCTTGTCTCCTCTTCAGGGTGTTGGGCGCCAGGTCTTGAAAGATCTGAATTTTGTGACCTCTGTATTGCAGGTCCAGTTTATCTCGTGCGGCCTTCCAGATTGCCTCTTTCTTGATGAAGAAATGGACCCGCACGAGAATGTCCGGTAGGAGTCCCGATCTGCCCGGCGGAGCAGACACTCGGTGCGCCCGATCCAGCGCCGGTGGAGAAGCCTTCTCGTCCCCCCTGATCTCATGGAGGAGCTGCGTCACATATCCCATGGCGTCTTCCCCCTCTTCCCCAAGAGGAATTCCCCGGATATGGAGGTTGTTGCGGCGGCTCCTGTTCTCAAGGTCTTCCTGCTTCACTTGAAGGTCAATATTTTGCTCTTCAAGGGCCGCCAGACGTTGCCAGAGGTGTTCCTGATCCTCCGTGCGCGCATCCATCGTCCGCTCCAGCCCGTCCACATGGTCGCCAAGCTCCGTGACCTCCTTCTGCATCTCCTTCACGCACGTGTGCACTTCAGACCGCAGCGACCCAATCTCCGTCTTCAATTCGGACATGAAGGTGGACATAAACGCCTGTGTGACCGGCTGAGACTCCTCCAGAGCTCGCGACGACCCATCATCATCTGCGGCTGCCCCAGTCTTACCCCACATCGCTACAACAGTGTTGTCCTTGGGGGCCGCAGACGAATCAGCCTTGTTGCCTTTGTTGGAGCGCGTCATTGCGAAGGACCACCGCCCGAAACCTAGGGCCACAGGCACGCCTCGCGGTTTCGTAGAAACTCAATCTGGGCAGAGAGGGCCGCGTTGAGGTCTAAGCTGGGGTCTAGCTCAGCCCCCGTGCCTCCCACCAGTCCAGCAATTCCTCCTCTCTACCCGCAAAGCCCCAACTGACTTCACAGGCACACTAGCGGCACCATCAGAGCACGGAGGAGGCCCGGCCCACAGCCACCCCAGAGGAGAGAGCACCAGCCGCACCCCTCACAAGGGCAGCCGAGGCCCGCGTGCCAGCCTCCAGATTGCTGTATTAAGCCAAAGTCACGAGCAATATCCCCTACAAGGCAGTCTTGGCAGTGGTTGTCACCTGCCTATGTATGCCCCCGAGGCCCTGTTGCTACGCCTCCAGGCGCTCCAGTGTTCAGCACCCCAGGCTCCCCACTGGCCAGCCACCCACCTCTAGGGTCAGAATCCTGCGAGCAGAGGGCGAGGGACAAGCAGGCGCTGAGCACCTCCACTCAAACCCCAGGCCCACACTGTTCACCTCGCTGATAGATGTCGCCTCAGGCCATGCCCAGTGGTAATGACCAGGCCCCTCCACCGCCGTCTAGGGCCCCACGGAGCCACACACTCTGCAGGCCTCCCAGGAGTCCATAGGCTTGCTGAGCAACTGCCACTCCAGAGTCACCAGACCCCACCAGCAGAGGCCAACATCGCACGGTATCGAAACTGCGCCCTCAACAGCTCCGCTGCCGCCAGCTCCCCAGATCACGTCTCAGAAGCGCCTCTGGCCTTCGCCAGAGTACAGGGAGGAGCGCCTTAATCACCACAAAGCCCCAGGTGTGCAGGCTTGCACCACACGTGAGCAGGGTCGCGAAATGGAGGACCGCGACATCCGCTCCCGTTCATGCACCACAGCAAGAGGTTCCAGACCTCAGGGCCAGGATCGGGCCACCGCCAGCAAGGAGGTTCCGCAGGCAGTCAGTGCCGCAGGCTGTCCAAAGCCCCCACTCCACTCGGCCGCTCAGAGGAGAGCTCCACTCCCCCCCAGGCCTCCACTCCTCACCTGGTTCACAAAATGGCGGGTCGCGGCCCCGCCGTCCCTCTCACCAGCCAGTCTCTCAGCCCCAGTCCGGTGGAACTGCCGCTCAGCCGCGTCACTCGGGGCTGCCTCAAAGTCACCACCTCCTCACCTCCACTACCTGCGGGGAGGGAAGTCGGACGGGCAGGCTCTCTCACCCCGGACCGACAGGGCAGGGTCTCAGGCCGGAGCTCCAGGCGCCGCTCCGCTCCGTATCGCAGGGCAAACGTCGGCAGGGACCCCAGAGGCGCTGCAGCCGGAGTCACGCCTCTGCGATTAATCACTGGGCACACCACCCGCAAGTAGCCCCTCGAGCCATCTCAACAGGCAGGGGCCAGTACAGTCAGGCAGGAGAAATGGCGGGCTCCGCTCCGAGCCGCAGAGCAACCCCGGCCAGGCAGCTACCGCAACACAGGGGGAGTTAGGACTTCTCGCCTCCCCGCCACAGGGTATCCACTTCGGGCCCCCACCTCCAGGCCGTATACCAGTGTCCGGCGGGCCAGTCACTCGTCTCCTCGGCACTGGACAAGGCTCCGATGCATAGGGCTCAAAATGGCGGCCGCGCCTTCCGGGCCGCCGCACCGTCTCCGACGCTGCACAGAAGTCCGACCACTCCGCCGATCACAGCCCAGGTATCCGCAAGGCACTGGCACCTCCTGGATGGCAGGTAAGTGACCTGGCTCCGCTTTAATGGCCTATGTATGCGGTGGGGCAGCGGGAGCTCCTCCGGAGCTCGCCTCACCACATCGCTGGTCAAGCCACGCCCCCTCCCTCTGCTATAATTTTGTAATATATTAATAATTATATTCTCTCTATATTTATTTGAAACGTATTTCCGAGGTGCCAAACGTTGGTTACATACTCTGTCCACTGCCATTTTAGTAGTTTTCCTTCGTTATTTTTATTGTACCTGATACTTTCATTTTACCCTCGGCTTATCTTCTCTAGGATTGATGAGATTTCCTGCCACAGACACCACGGTGTTTGTCTTTGGCCTCCGATCTTATCAGACTTGGTCACATGCATACCTAAAAACTAATTTGAAGCACGTAAGCCACAGCCATTACAACGCGTGTCCATCACCACAAAGCCATTATCATGCTTATGGCTTTATCATGTGTGGTAAATGTATACTAGTTGTAAAAGCATGTATGGTAAAGGCATGCGTGATAAAGCCATATGCCTGCTAATGAATTAGTGGTGACAATCATGCGTGCTTATGACCGAGTTGTAATGGCTGTTTTTCCCCAGGACACTGCAGGAACCGAGTCTGGGTGTGGCGGACTCCAGGGCATCAGGTTGTGGGTCACGCAGCCTCCCTCACACTGTATAGAAATCTCCGGGGGTGCTCGTTTTCGTGTTTTGAGAGGCGTCATTGAGGCCCATATAGTTAATTTTGTAGGGGGGTAGGTTTGCACGTGAAAATGTCGCAAGAGGTTTGGAAATGTGGTACACATTGTTTTACTTTGATTTCCTTTCTATGTTCATTTAGAGAAAATATAACTTATTGTACAGCTAGTACTTTTCAACCCTACTGTCAAACATCTTACTATAGCATTTCAAATTATAAATATTTTTGTTGTGGAACCCCCTCCCCAAAAAAATAAAACAAGTATATAGTTTTTTTTATTAACTTTTATTTAAACAACAATAATTGTAAACGTAACTTAAAGATAATTTAATAAACAACTAGAAAAATAACTTTAATAAAGCAGTATTACAAATTGTGATGTGGACTCCAAAAGACGTTGGGTAGGTAATCTGCAAAACAAAAAAGAAAAAAAAAGAGTTTAAAGTTATGTAGATGTGACTAAATAAGGTGAAGCAATACAAGTGAAGGCAACACTACGATTTTACGTATGCAGTGTGTCTAGTACATTTCACTTCTGTTATAGTCCTACATTCAAGTGGTGTCTATATGGAAGTGCCTACTGCGTTACTGACACAAAAGTGGGACAACGGGATTGTAAATATGCCAACTTATTTATAATGCATTGCAATGGAGGCATTGTATATCTAGGCCGCTGTGCTTACCTTGTATAGTTAGTGCGGCCAAACACAGCAGCCACCGGAGTTCTCAACTTCAATACACCTCTGCTTCTACACGTCAAAGTAGACAGCAGTGTCTATAACTTTAAAAGAGAAACAGAAATGATTTCACAGAGAGTGAGAGAGAGAAAAAGAGAGAAATCAATATTAAAACTGTCTCGCAGAGTCTGGAGTTGAGATTTTTTCTTGAAAAGTCAGAGCAGATTTACAAGCTCCTTGCGGGGGCGGGCTTGACTTCAAGGAACAAGAAGAGTGGAGCTGCAGGGGCTGTAAGGGGGGACATCAAAGCCTCATTAACAAGCAAAATGTCTTTAAAAGACCTGTGAAGTACTCGGGTGCGACTGTGTGTGGGCCCAGGAAGCTATCTCATCCTAGCTGAAGCCCCGTTAGCCCAATGTGTATTTTACTCACCTGCTGCATACTACACATTCTCTCCTTTCACGGATAACTTGTCGTTCTTTCAGAAACAAGCTTCTTTGCTCACCTTATGCCATTGCCATCGTCCTTGTTACATAATCCATCGCAAAGCTCTACATCTAAAAGATATTAAAAGAAAGATGTTATGATTGGTAATTGTTACCATATTAATTTGGAGTTAGATAACATTGCGCTTTTCTACACGTTCCTTTTCACATTTCTATGAACTGTTTGTATTGGTAATATTCCAGACATTTCAGCGATTATAAAAACTTTCCTGCTATTGGGAAAGTCACATTTTTGTATCTAGTCTGCCTCAACCCTGACTACCTCCGATGCATTCTCAAGCCTCACTGTTCACCTTTTCGTGGATCAGACACCTTCTGCATGATGTAGTCCCGATCTCTAACAAAGAAGTCTCATACGTGGCGCCAAGTCTTGATATCTGTATGGCTAACAACATACTCCTGCTCCCATCATCATCATCGCAGGTTCTTCATCCGCTCAGTGCTTTGGGCACCACTAACTCAGTGACCAAAGAGGCCATGCATGTAGTAGTGGGCCCCCTTGTTCGGTACTTTGGTAGCAACTCTAAAACGGCGTACAACACGTGCGCTCCGTCTTTTTTATACATAGGGTCACATGTGTAGTGACAGATGCGCTGAATGGGTGTGCTGTGGTGTATACCAGCCATGAGGGAGTGTGTGTGTTGATCTGACAACTAGCAACTAAGAAATCACTACCATGGAAATTTGGGCCTTATACGGTTGTTGTGTTTTTCTGGTAGCGTAAGAGTGGCGTGTACTAACGTATTCAGTATTAATTTACCATCTCCCCCCGGGGCTTTTAAATGTTGGGAGAGGGGCCGTGCGGCTCCAGGACACTGCAGGACCTGGCAGTGGAGCGTGGCAGTCTCTAGAACCTAGTAACATCAAAGCGTATTCGTAAAGTGTGCGTGGGTACACACAGAGTACAATTTGCCGTACAAAGTAAGGTGCGATCACCAACGGGTACAATACGATTATCCCCAAAAAAACTATGAAAAAGGAATTAAATAGAATTTAATTTTAATATATTGAAATTTTACATTAAGAATATGAAATATAACTTAAAAAATTAAATAAATATAAATATTTATAAGAAAGGTAGGAAATTAGTATAAAAAGAAAGAAATAAAAAAATGAATCCATTTAAAAATTATCATTTACAAAACCTTTCAAATACACTGAAAAAACCATAGATTTTACACATGTTATAGTTAGGAACTAGCATTTAAAAAACCTTGCAAATTCACTGAAAAAAACATAGGTTTCACACGTTTTATAGTTAGCTGGACATTTCACTCATACAAAACCATTGAAATTCCCCCGTTATAGTTAGTTTACCTAACTATAACTTGCGCGCCCGCAATGCACTGCTGATGACATCACATATTATATCACTCAAGACATGGCCAATGACATCACTGTTGACATCTCAAATGACATCACTGATGACATCATTGATGACATCATCCAGTGAATGATGACATCATCCAGTGAATGTGTCTCTTTCTGAAAAATACATATTTTTTTATACGTATATCTAAAGGTTAATTGAACAATAAATAGGTAAATAAGTGTCTAAATGGATGTTTATTTTTCTAAAATTGATTGTATAACTGACTTATTAAGTGTATCTTAGTGAATACATGTGAAATGTCCAGCTAACTATAACATGTGTGAAACCTATGTTTTTTTCAGTGAATATATATATATGCACACACACACATTTATATATATAGAGAGAGAAAGAGAGCTTTGTGAAATTAATTATATTTACTTATCTCATTTATGTGCTTGCAGTGACCTCGAATCAAGGTAGCAGTTCAACTTTAGGTAAGTGTTTGGGTCCCTTTAAAAACGAATTAATTGGCACTTAAGTTAGATCAGTTTTGTTGGCTTTTGAATGTGATGGGAAAAGAGATGTTCGCCTTCAAAATAAATAAGATGGATTGAAATTCATTATCATCATTAGACGAACACAGCAATGTAATTGTTGCTGTAAAACTGAATGCTTCAGAAATTGTCTGATGAAGTATATCTATTTATTTCATGGACAACAGCAACATCAAGTACACAGTTCCAGCACAGCATGCTGAGCAGAAGTAGGGGGGGTTATAGCTTACAGAAAATAAACATTAGTTACTATATATCAATGTACATTGACTGTAAAGTATCAATGATCAGTGTGATTGAAGGCTATCAATAGTAGACATGATCAGGTACACATTTGGGTCGCAAGAGTAATTGAATCATTTATTCTTTATTTTTGTTTGAAACAGAACCATAAAAGATGCGTGACACACATATGCGAATATACAATACAAAGAACAAATATAAATACAATCTACCAATCGGCTTCATGTTCGGGGCTTAGTAATTCAAATCAGTAGTATATTTTTCAGACCAAAAAAATCTTATTAAAATATATAAATAAATGAAAACCTGGGGATAAGAGTGTAAAAGAGTGATACACTTTGTACAAAAGTCAATATTTCTTATTCTATAACTAAGAGTAATTGAAACTGAAGCAAACAAAATGTTATCTCTCATTTGAAGGGCTTCTAGCTACAATTTTTCCTAGTGGGAGGTGGAATCAAGTTCCAGACATCTGCAGATGCCGCACCACTTGATTAATTTCAGGCACTTTACAGAATCTGGAGAAGTTTAAATAACTCTCCCGCAGTGGCAAATGGCACCACGGCGCGAACTCAAAAGCTATTCTTCCCTGATTATGGAATAGCAAAGCTGTATATGGTGCTTTCCCAGCTGACATTTTCAAGGACATTCCCTTTTTATCAGGAGTGCCTCTCCATTTTAAATTGATTGTTTTACAGTGCTTTATGGAAGATGTTACCTAAGTAGAGGTCATAGTTTCATGTATAGCACTCCTCTCGCTCTCATTATTCCACGTCAAGCCCCCATGACACCTGCCCTTGGGGTTTGGACCTTGTTCTTAACTAGAGGCCAATTCCTATTTATACATTCTTGCTTTCATCATCTTGGTTTTAATGTTGCTCTCAGTCACAGAAATGGTCTTCTAATCAGCAGACCTGTGTCCTGACTCCAAACTTATTTTCCTCTTTGGTAGAGTGTCCTACATTACTGGACATGAGACTGAAATTGATGCTTGCTGTAATTGTCTCGCTTCAAATAACTTGACATTTCTGTCCTCAAATTGATCACCTGGAGGGCTAATGGTCAGGACCTTGTTTTTACTCTTGTTAATATTAGCCACTCTCCATCCTCACTGTTTAAAAGAAAATGTATTTGAATCGATTTGTGCCTTGCTGCTACAGCTTCACATGATTGTTGGAGAATTATTCCCATGCTCCTTGGAACACGTCACAGCTGGTAATTCCTGTTTGCTGGACCAAGTGAAAGGGTACTTTGCTGATGTGGTTCACAAAGGCTTTGGAGCTGCAGGGCAGCTTCATTAGTCCACTTGTGTGAACTTGAAGGTCAAGTATATGACCTCTTCTGCGGCCCTTCAGCACCATGTTACAAATGTGCTGGAGGAGGCCTTTGATGGTTCCCACCTCTTTAGCGGACAGGTTTCCTTTGCCCTGGATGACAATTAACAGAGATGTGCCAATTGCGATTCTCCTATTAAGCAGAGAATCTGGATTTCATTAAATACACGAAGGCTAACATTATGCATTAATCCTTTAATGCAACTCACAAGCAACCGCTTACTTCATAAAAGAAGAATTAGAATGCAGTGACAACAATATAAGGCATGAGCAACAACAGAGCTGCCTCTTTTAAATGCAATGAAGCAAGAAGAGTCGGAAGTACAAGGTGAAGCTTGAACTAGAGAGCAATGAAGGTGTGGAACGAAGATAAGTCCATGAAGAGCCGTTAGGTCGAATTATCTGGAAATAAAAGTAAACATTATAAGGGGGGGCTGAAAAAGCCTCGTAAGATCAAATGCATATTGAAAAAACATCAACAATACCAATAATAAAACAGTATATAAATGCAAATAGTCAACAACATAAGATAATATATTCCGTCCAAGGGAGGGACGGGTGGGATAATGTTGGCCTCCGTGTCTTTAATGAAATCCAGATTCTCTGTTCATGTTAATAGGAGAATCACAATTTCATTACAAGACAGGATGCTACATTTTGCATGTTGATAGCATTGAAGAACAAAGTCAGACATGTGTTCAATAGGTTTACAATAATGACGAGCAAAAGTGGAGGCATTTGACCAATCAGCAGCTTTAAGGATAACATCTAACTTACCTCCAGACCAAAAGGACTTGCTAGCCATAGCACCTCTAAGAGAGTGAGCTTGAAATTTAGAAAGGTCAATACCAGCAAAGCTCATAGCCAACTTGACCCATCTGGCAATAGAACAGGAAGAGATAGGTTTAAAAGGTTTGACGAAGGAAATGAGAAGTTGATTGGCACCCTGAGGGCGAAGGTCTTTCATTCGGGAATCGTATTCTTTCATACAATCAAAAACACAAAGTTTCTTGCAAAAGTCAAAACGAGGGTAGAAGATAGAATCTGACATGGTTTTAGTTCTCCTAAGGATTTCAAACTTAACACCAAACGTGTCATAACATCTATTAGAAATATCTAGAGATTTAAAATCAGATACCCTTCGACAAGGAATCAAGCATAAAAGAGTAGCAAGTTTAAAGGAAAGACATTTCCTGTTAAGAAGAGAATTATCAGGCCATGAGAAAAAGAGGTCAAGGATTAGTTTAACATCCCATAAAGATTGGTATTTAGGCCTAGGAGGTCTTCTTAGTCTAATACTCTTTAAAATTCTACAAATAATACCATTCTTACCTACTGTCTTACCGTTGATGAGAGAATGTCCAGCAGAGATAGCAGATCTGTAACAATTAATGGATCTATAGGAGAGGCCCTTGTCGAATAATTCAACAAGGAAATTAACTATATTGACGATAGGAGCCTCCACAGGATTTAAGTTCCTCTCCATGCACCAACAAAACCATTTTCTCTAAATGTTATTGTATCTGCAGTGAGTCCATGGTGCCCCGGATTCTCCGAGGAGAGTGAGAGCTGATGACGAAAGTCCAGACAACTCGTTAGATTGCCTGACACTTTCCAAGCGAGAAGGTTCAAACTCCCTAAAAGAACTAGGTGGTGATCTTACCCGTTTCCTTTTGAACCAGGCCTTTTGTTGCAGGAATAAGGAAGGGGATGTTGCAGGACAGTTCCAAAGTTGTGGAGAACCACACCTGAGAAGACCAGAAGGGAGTTATCAGGACCAGGGAGCACTGGTCCTGTCTCACTTTCTGAAGAACCCTCTGAATCATGGCGAAGGGGGGAAAGGCGTAATGGTGAAGAAGGGACCACGGCTGGAGAAAGGCGTTCACTGCAAGAGCGCCCGGATCTGGCATCCAGCTGAAGTATTGGGGCAGTTGGGAAGTCAATCTGCTGGCAAAGAGGTCCATATCGAAGGGGCCCCAAAAATGAAACAGAGAATTGAAAATGTTCACATTGAGTTTCCAATCGCTGAAGTCCTGAAGGAATCTCGAATTCCAATCTGCGGACAAATTCGATATTCCGCTTTCTGGGAAATTTTGTGTTCTAAACAGAACATCCAAAGTCTCCTGGCCAAATCGGAGAAGTCTGCAGACCTCGTCCCTTTAAGGCAGTTGATATAGGAGACTGCAAAGATGTTGTCCATCTTCAAGACAACGGATCTGCCCTGGAGAGAGTGTTTCAAACTCATTAGGGTATAAAGGCCAGCAGTCAACTCTAAAAAGTTTATATGGTGGGAAGATTCGGCCTGAGACCTGACACCACCTGTGTCTTGTTCGAAGAGGCGTGCTCCCCAACCATGAAGGCTGACGTCTGACTCCAAGACAAAGTCTGGAGTAGACCCGAAGATAGCTCTTCCATTCCACACGTCCAAATTGTCCAGCCACCAAGAGAGTTCCAACCTTGCTTGTTAATCCAAGGTTACAAGGTCCCCATACCACAGACCGGATCTGAGGGCATTGGCTTTCACTCTCTGGAGGGCACGATAATTGAGAGATCCGGGAAAGATGGCCTGAATTGAAGAAGAAAGTAAGCCCAGAAGTCTGGCCAATTCCCGAAGAGTGAGGTACTGCTGTTTTAGAGCATATATGATCTCTTTCCGAATCTTGGCGATCTTCTTGCTGGAAAGCAGGAGGAGACATTTTGAGGTGTCTACGGTGAAACCTAGGAACTCTAGAGATTTGGAAGGGGTAAGAATGGATTTTTCCCGGTTTGTAATGAAGCCAAGATCCTCTATGAGATTCATGGCGATCCTGAGATCTTCAAGAGTTGAGAGTGAGTCTAGGACATGATGAGATTATCGTCTAGATCAATAATGAGGCAGATTCTTTTCGCTCACAGGAGAGAGACGATTGTCCTCATGATCTTGGTGAAACACCAAGGAGCGGATGAAAGCCCGAATGGGAGGGCTTGAAACTGAAAAAGGTGATTGTTCCATATAATTTGAAGGAAGGGTTGATGTTCTTCTGCCATAGGGATGGTAAAATAGGTGTCCTTTAGATCCAGCTTGACCAGCCAATCTCCCTGAAGGAGAAGGTCCCTGAGGAGGTGGATGCCCTCCATTTTGAAGTGTCTGTACACTGGGAATTTGTTTACCTCTCTTAGGTTTATAACCGGTCTCCGCCCCTTTTCTTTCTTTTGACTAAGAAAAGCGTGCTTACAGATCTCTTTTGAGACCAAGGAACCTCGATAAAAGTGCCTTTTTGGAGCATAGAGGAAATTTCCTCTTTGACAATTTCTAGATGTTCTATAGGAAGAACCATAGGGTTGGGTGTATGTGTTTGACGTGGGATATCCACAATCTATTCTGAACCCTTGAACTGCCTCGAGAACCCACAGGTTTTGAGTTAAGGATCTGCAAACGTGATAGAAGTGTTTGAGTCTTCCCTCCACCCTGGGAGGGGGAGGAGAGAGAAGGACTTACTTGGAGGGCTGTTGTTCGGAGTTCCTCTGGATGAGAAACCTCTGCCACAAGAACTTCTTCCTCTCTGGGGGTAGAATTGTCGATTGGAGGGGTAGAAGCCTCTGCCCGCAGCACCTCTGCCTCTATTGGACGAAAATGGCCGGTAGTTTCCGCTGCCAGAAGAACAGCCCCTTCTTCCGGCCTGACCAAAAAGGTTAGAACTGAAGACACGTCTCATATTATTTTGGGTCTTATCTAAGGCAGTGAAAGTGGAAACGTACTTCCCTATAGTCTTAATCATATCCTCACCAAAGAGGAGCGCCTTGGGTTTGTTTGAAGGTACCTTTTTGGCAAGGTCACCCAGTTTAGGATTCATTTTACTGAGGATAGTTTTCCTCCTTTCGATATTGAGTCCTGAATTGCCATTGCCAAGCAAGACTATTGCTCTCTGGCTCCAGCCTCTAATTAGGTTGGTGTCGAGGGGAGAATTGGAGATATAAAATTCCTCGGCCAGTTCGAGAATCTTAGTAAGGGGCCAGAGAACATCAAGAAGACAATCCTGACAGCTTTTAAGAGCCCTCTCAAGGCCTTTCCTGGGGTCCTTACCCAGTTTGAACAAAAACTTAATGAGGTCAAGATCTAGATTGGGGGTCTGGCAGACCTGGTCTTCGATGCAGGGCCTCGGGCATTCGGATCTTAGGGTATTACTTGTCTCTCTCTCCAGACAATTCCTTAGCCATCTGGTAATAAATTTAGCAACATGATCGCAGGGAAACCAATTAGAACTATTAGGGTGGGAGATGATGTCGGGAGAAAATATTTCGCCACCCAAAGGGTCAAAAATGGCATCTTTAGAGGGGGAGAGGAGTCAGCCTCAGAATGGATATTAAAATCCAAGTCATTCAGATCCTAGTCATCCATGTCAAAGATTGACTAATCGCAAGGATCATTCAAGACTTCGTCTTCGTCCGAATCGGTACCTGCATCATCAAATGCACTATTAAAATTTGTGTCGTTAGGGACACCCACCAGGTTCGTGCCGCTAGGGACACCCATCCTATTCGTGTCGCGAGGGACACCAGTAACTTTTGAGGCGGGGGGGCCTCCCAGGTCAAGTGAGGTACCACGACCTCTAATAGTGCCTTCACAATGTTTCACTTTTTTAGTGTTCTTGGAGAATACAGCTTCAGGATCACAAGCAGCGCAGTCATCATGTTCTTGTATGAAGGATCTCTTAGATGACATGACCTCCTTCAAAGTGTCCATCATGCAGTACCTCATCTCTTTTTGTAGGAAAATTTTAAAAGAATCATTGGTATGGTTGAGCTAGCGATTGCGTCATCTGACTCCATGTTGGATATGACAGGTAGGTATAGTTTGGATAGATTAAAGTAGAAAGCAAGAGAATTCTAGAAGCCACCTACTTTATTTATATATACTTTTTTTATTTATATATGAATCTGAAACCTAAATCCCCTTTATATTTCCTTTCTTTCTTTTTTTTTTTTAAGATAACTAATTATGGGGTAGGGGATCTAGAACTATATTAAGTCGGGGTAAAGTACTTAAGTACTTAATCAGGCTAAGTAATTTAAAAATTATACCAAATATGTTTTGAAATAGGGTTTCTAAAACAAGACAATACGTTCAAATTGTCCAAAAACGAAGCGAGGAGGCAGATGAAGTCAAAACAGCTGATCGGTATTCCGGCAGCGGCTGGCAAGCGCAACCAACGCGCTCGAGCCTGCCGCTGTCGGAAGATGCGGGGGGATCAGAGGAATGGACCCTCGGAGACAGCGTGCGCGACACCGCCGCTGCCGAGGTCCATTCCTTGTAGGAAATGGGAGACGTGCTTGCGAGGGGCAGAAGCGAGCGCATCTAAGGGGAAAACGAAATGTGAGGAAAACAAATTGGAGCGGGCACCCTCGCCAAAACTAGTAAACAAGGGCACGCTAGCAAGGAAGGGAGGGCGTTTGGAGATCGAGCCCCGGAGACAAGGAAATAACTGCCCACGGACACATCCGGTAAGGACGGGAGGGAAGGAGGAGGGAAGCTACCGACAACCATAAATTGGAAGTAGGGGAAGGGAGAAAGGGAAAAAGGGTTCATGAGAGAACCGGACGAGGGGCTAAGGAAACTAGGCAGGAGGCAAAAAAAGAAACCAAAGACAAATACAGTTAAAGAAAGCTCAATGAATATAAAGCAGTATAAATAGTCAATCAATTAAAGAAAAGGAAAGCATTCAATGAAAAATATATAAGAGCAAAAGGAGCAACTAATCTGCTTGCCAGCCGCATTTAAAAGAGGCAGCTCTGTTGTTGCTCATGCCTTATATTGTTGTAACGCTGTCACTGCATTCTAATTCTTCTTTTATGATGTAAGCAGCTGCTTGTGAGTTGCATGAAAGGATTAATGCATAATGTAGCCTCCTGTCTTGTAATGAAATTCCCAACCTTTAGGCTAGGAATAATCTGGAGAACAATATCCTAATCACCCATATCTCCAAGGGAGATGTGGGTGATTTGGAGGTTTTATTTGGCTGTAGACTTAAACATACCAGCAGCTCTTCTGACTTCTTCAGCAACCTATGTTCCTGCCCATGATGGTGCCTGGTCATGGTGACTTTGAATGGTACCAAGAGAAGAAGCAGCTGTTTTATTGTTCGTCCTCCCCAGCTTTCCCTGCCAACCATTTTAATGCTTCCTCATGGAGTGTAGGTGTGTGAAATGAAGGAGATGACCTCTTTTATATTGTGCCTATAGAAAGGCTCTAAACTATGTGTAGACATGCTAAGAATGTATTTTGATATAACTAGTGTATCCTAAATATACTTGACATAAATATCGCCCCATTCGTAGTTAAAATACAAAACCCATAACTAATGGAACAATATTTTTGAAAACACAATATTTAGAACACATTATTCCTGTATTGCAATATTTCTGTAGTTGATATTCTGGCATAATCCCCAGTGCTTCAAGTACCCGAATGAGGAACTATAGCTGCGAGTGACCATTTTGGAGTCAAGTTGTTTTCAGTTTTTGGCGGGCTTAACACACAGTTTATGGCAAATCTCTTGCATAGGTTTTAGGTTGCTAAGTAGTGTTTGGCCCTCCTGGCTGAGTCAACATTTCTGCTTGTCCTGCATTTGATTACTGTTCCCTAGTCTGCATTGCATAAATGCCGTACATAATCCAACAGTTCTGGTTGATGTTGACAGCGCATGTGTGGCTCACTGATGCCATGTTCAATGCCTGGAGTCCAGTGGTACACTTGTGGGCCATGTTGCTCCTCCTGACATGGTGCCCTATCTATGAGTTTGGGAGGTAGCATACTTGTCATAGTGGAGCAAAGGCTCTTTAGGATGCATTCAGTTTTCCGAAGCCTAGGCAGTTGTTTACTGGTTGGAGTGGACCCTTGTTCCAATTTGTATCTAGGAGTTTTGAACAGGGGCAGATTAGCAGGGTCTGCGGTTGCCCTGGTCAATGGTGGTACACAAAGATGATCAACTTCTTCAGTCTCACTGTTCTGCTCTATTCTTCATTGAGCTGATTTTTGTCTGTATGGTGTGGTTTGTGCTGCCTTAGTCCTGTTTTAACCCTTTGAGGGGATATCCCTATGGATAGCTCCTTAATTTCATTTCTGTGGTTATGGATTTTTTCTGCTTCTGGAACTTAATAGATCCTATGCACTCTATTATAGAATATGGTTACATGTAATTGAACTGTGGAGCCAAGCACCGATCTACAGCAGCTGCATCTGCCTTTGGGTTCTACTTCCATCATTGAGGCTCTTTGTCACTTTCTTGTTTTCAAGTTCCTATGGATGCTGTCATCTGGGTTTTTTGGGATTAAGTAAAAGCAGGCACAAGGTAGCATGTTGTGCTTGGTTCTTAACATATGGGCCATCTTTTGGCAACACTCATATATTGTGGTTGTGCAGGGTGTTATGGGTCACGCCTATAAGGCCTCAAGTTTAAGGGTTTTTTTCCCCTATGGGAGGAAGTTACATGTTCTTATTCCTCCATACTGCCCTTGACCTAATTTTTGCTGGGCCTCTTCTTGGATGTTGTTATCTTTGTCGTCTGGCTACCCTAAGCCTCAGTGGGGCCTAATCATTCTTATTTTGAATGGGTTCATAGTGTTGGTTATGATTTCTTTTTTTTATTTGCTATCTGTTCATTAGATTTATTTTTACACAGCTTTTCCATGATAATCGATTTACAATGGCAAATGATATGTGTAAATTTATAGACACATAACATAAAAGAAAAACAAGGCTAACTTCGTCCCAGTACAGTGCAGTTTCAACCCCCCTTTTGGGAGTTATATGCTTTACTAATTGACACTAGCTTCCGGCCCACTACAAGTGATTCCCAACCTGCCTTGATTCTGAACCTATTTATGATCAATGAACTATCAGAAAGGGACATGTCAGGGCATGCTGGGTTATACCTCTTGGGTGTTCCTTTCTTGTGAGCTATCATCCCCTGAGACATACTACCCATGATAGCCACCCACTCTGTCAAATTCACCTTCAGCCTATCATCTCTACAGGTCCTCTTCATATTCCCTTACTCCGGCCGTGACCATTCCATTACGTCTTTGTGCCATAGTTCTATAAAGGGCATTCTCTGGCTCATCCATCCAATGGCCACTCTCTGCTTTGCCAACACCAACGCCAACTGCAGGAATTTCCAACATATCTTACACTCCCTTGGTTTCTTTTCTATACCCAAGAGGCAAACCTGCAGGGTAGCTACTTGAATCAAACCAGTCACCTCCCTCAATCGTTCTACTACCTTCTGCCACTATTGCAGGACCACCCGGCATTCCCATGCTATATAGAGAAACGAAACACCATCCTCCCTGCACCTGGGACACATTGCTCCTCTCCTCACATATATCCTGCTAAGCTTAATCTGTGTTAGGTATGTATGGGGCAGGTAGTTGAAATGTGTCAATCTAAAACATGCATTACAAGATAACTTTCTAACTAATTCACATGTTGCACTCCAAAGTGCATCCTCGAAGGGGGCTCGTAAATCTTCCTCACAATGTGGCTGGTGGAGAAGTGTGGCTCAATGATTAGAGCGGCAGACCCTGATGCAGAGGTCTAGCCCGGGACCAGGGTTCAATTCCCCGCCTCGGCGGGTCTTGGGCTCAAAATTCCATGGACCTGATAATTCTCGCCTCGGTGCCTATTCCAATCATGGAGTCTTACTCTGCAACTCTGGGCAATAGCTTGCTTAATCTCCACAACGGCCCCCACAACGCTAAGGATGCCTGGCCTCCACCTTGGGGGTGCCCAGGAGTGGACGCCTCACAGGGAAAGCCAGGATGGGTTCCACAGCGGTATTCGTACAAGCGCCTTGAGACCCTTGCTGGTGAGTAGTGCACTATACAAGTATCAATTTACAATTTACAATGTCAGGCATGCATCCCCCAGGTATAAATCTCCCAGTGTGATGCATCTGCCTTTTTCCAGCAGGCCATCGTGATATCTTGGTCAATAGGGCGATACGTCAGCAGCGCCCAAATATCGGGATCTCTGGCGAAGGATGGTTTCTTTTATGCCCTCTTTATTACTTGTTCCCATATTGCTGCCATTTGATGTATATGGTATGGGGTCCCCACTTGGACCCCCCCTCCAAACATGAGTAGTTCCATCAAGTAGACCATGCCATGCGTACCCCACATCATTCTCTGCTCACCGTTATCTTCTTCCGTCATCCATTGTGCAATTTGAACTTGGAGGCGTAATAATACAGTTCTAGGTCTGGAAGGCCCATTCCCCCTCCCGTGGGACACGTTTGAGCTGTGAGAGTTCAAACCTGCTCCTCCTCCCCACCAATAGTGTCAAGAGGCTGGCCAATTTCCAAAATAAGCTACAGGGAAGAGTGTACAATACATTCTGAATGGTATATGGACTCCTAGGGAGATACTCCCATAGTGGAAGGTGGCAGTGTATTCCAGAACTCAATGGACCTAGTCAGAACCAATAGCGGTGGACTCACTCCGAGGCATTCATAATCCTCCAAATTCGGACCTACTGTAATACCCAGATATCTGAAGGACGATCTCTCCCACCTCAGGCCCACCTCAGGCCCACCTGTGGCAGTTGCTTCACCCGTTTCCCCTCTAGCCCTCCCCAAGGGAACAGCAGTGAGTTCTGCTTATAGTTTTGGCAATGGTTAATTGTCTCATAGTTATTTTTTGTATCAGCATTTTTATCTTTGGGCTATGGGTGTCCCTGTTTATCTATGCTACTTCTTCAACCTGATGTCTTAGTGCTGTTTCCACTTCTGGTGGGAAGGAACTATGTGGGGGTCTGCCTATCTGCGGATCAGCAATGTTTTGTTGTCAAGTACTCAAGCTTCCATGGATGGTTGGCCTGACCTAAGCTGTGTCATAATGTAATAATAAAAACAACGTATCATGAATCATACTTGTATGACAGGATGCCATTGCAAAATGTTGTGGTAGGGGCCCAACTTTTTCATATGTTAAATGTTTTTGGAAACTGGAGTAACTTTCCTACACTACGTTATGTCTTTCCTGCTACTGACAAGTCTCCCTGGCTGCAGCATATGTGAGATGTTGCAAGGGACTGGTTCTGTGCCTTGTCAAATAATGCACAGTGAGCACAGAGCTATAAGTAATTCTTGCAATCCACCGTTCACTTTTTTGGTTTTCCTGTGTGCAACATCCGAAATGTAATGGATCCCAAACGTCGGTCACATGATCACTGTTCCACAGGACTCAAGATGCACGCTACTGAAAGGCCCAAAGAGGCCAAAACCGGTTTGGGGTTGCTTGTGTTCTGTTCGAAGGACAGCATTTCCAGTAGTCAGGCTATGGGAGCACAACCAAGGCTGAATTGCATATGACAGGTGGACAGGTGTATTGAGGTCCAGAGTAATAACCAATGGCTTATTTAAGTAACCCACCCATCACTTATTTGCTTCCCTTAGTTTAATAACATGAGCACTTTCCTACTCTAAATTATGTTAAATCTCCTTTTCATGTCAATACCGGATGCTCCTTTTATGCAAAATCAAATCGATTTGAGCACCGAGAGAAAAGAGAGAAGCATGAGATAAAGGTTTACAATAACATGTTGTGAAAGCAGGAGCAGAGGACCAATCAGTGGATCTCAAAATATCTTCAGGTCTAGCAGCTGCCCAACATGATTCAGCAAGAATCGCTCTCCCTGAAAAAAGAGCACTGAAAAGGAAACGCATTAATTCCGGCTTTAGATACGACCCTCTTATGCACCCGGATAAAGTTGTAGAAGGATAGTAAAGTAATGTCCCTGAAAGCCATCACTAGATCAGCAGAAGACATTCTGAGAGAGCTGAGTGCTTCTTTAGTCAAAGAACGATGCAACGAGGAACAACAATGCACAACAATGCAAAAGGAATTGTACTCCACTCAAGAAGATGCATGTGGGAGTAAACTTTACCAATAAGTATGGAGCGCCGACTTCAAACTCCCTTTTAAAAGAGCTCAGATGCAAAAACAAATGTCATTTATTTTACAATTATTTACTTTGAGGAAAACTATTATCTGGCTTACGTTTGAAATACATAGAATGCAATATTAACCTACCTCGACGAAGTAGATTTCGAAAAGGAGGAATGCTTATTCCATAAAGTAGCCTATAGGTTTCCATCAACATATATATAATGTAAGGAAATGGCCAGACCTGTAAATGTTAAGAATTTCGTTTGACCCACCTGAGGAAACTAGAGAACCTGACCAGGAAGGATAAATCCACTGCAAAGGGATTATTGATTGATTCCAGACAGCAATGGGACCAACAGAGGTAAAAACTCTAGGGGCCCGATTCACAGAACTAACTTAAGACAAAATCCTAAACTTACTACTTTTGGTATTCACAAAAGTTAGGATTTTGTCTTAAGACAGATTTACGTTAGGATTCTGTCTTAAGTCTGTCCTAAGTATGTCTTAAGACAAAATCCTAACTTCTGTGAATACCAAAAGTAGTAAGTTTAGGATTTTGTCTTAAATTAGTTCTGTGAATCTGGCCCTGGATGTTGCTGCAGCACATAAACTCTGAATGAGTCAAACGTTTTGGGACAGACCAAGCTGACCCAAACTTTTCCAGGTCATAGGTAATCCTGGGCAGAGTTCACAGAGTTCTGCTATGCGGAACTCCGGCGCAAAGTGCAAAAGAAACTCATCCACGCTACTTGGAGCTCCACGAGCAGCAGAGCAGGTTGGATGAATGCTGTCCACAGAAATTTTCAGTGCCAGGTGTTTGTCCGCACTCTGCAATCATCTCAAATGGCACCATGCACAGCGCAAGTGGGTGTTGCTTCTTTTCTGCCGCTTGAGTATATTTTTACGCAAGAAACAGCTTTTTCAACTCAAACGGACAGTTTCTCAATGAGAGCGGTCGCGAGTATACGCGACAACTCTCAATGTGAAATCTGACCGCCCGCGTGGAGAAATCTCACTGAGAGGTGGATTTTCCACACTTGCTTTGCCAACTTGATGTTGAAGATTGCGAACGAGGAAAAATCTTATAGTAGAGTGAATTTTCCTTGCTCGACAACTTGACATTGATGAATGCGAGCGAGGAAAAAACTCCACACCGCAATGCGGAGCAGAGTTTTTCATAACCCAATGAGCTTCGAGTAACTCCGAGTGTGGAAAACTCTGTAAACTCCACGAGCGGAGCGGAGTTCACTGCCCAGACTTAGTCATAAGCTTGAGATGCCAAGAGCTGATCGGTTCATAAAATAGCCCAGTTGGATTTTAGAGGGGATAATTTACAGAGGGAGAAAAATATTAGAATTTCCTACATCTCGAAACAATACAGAAACAAGATCTGGGATGGACAAAATTATGTTATGATTTCTTGAGTGGCAACTTTTTTTAGAGCAAACAGAACACAAGACTAAAGTTACTCGCTCCACTGGTTAAATTTTCCCATCTACATTTATACCTTTGAAAAGCTGATTCTGAACTGTGCATTTTGGTTCACCTCCATGCAGCAAGGAATAGCAAGCTATTGTTTTGCACTAAACTACTAATTCTGATACTCTTTTCTTAGACTGTATGTTTCCTCATGCTCAAGCTAGGCCAGAGACTTTGTTATGGCCTTGCATTATTGGCTGGCTCTGTGAAGTGTTTGTGATGCCCCTTGACCCATGTCTCTGATAGATTGTACATGTTTGACACATGGCACACATGTCAATGTTCAACACATTTGCTTATGGGCAGTATCAGCACTTCTTTCAGAATGTGAATTTCAATATGTGGCCTAGGAACTTCCCTGCTCAGGTTAATGTTTGAGAAGCTGGAATACAAGGTGGGTATGCCTTCCAAAATTACTCTAACCCTACTGATGTCAGATTTGCATGATGCAGATAGACTGGTATTGGGTAAAGGATAATTTGACCCGATGATATCAGCTTTGGCATGATGTCACTGCAAGATTGTCCACAATGATCTATTTCCCTATCCTAGCTTTATCTAAGAGATCTTGGGCAGATTGATAAGTTCCAAAACCTCTCTTCTGAGATTCCTTCCCTCAGCAAAAGCAGAGACAATTTAGCTTTAATTCCCAGGCAGGGTTGTCTCAGGAATTGGCTGACCTTTAGCCTTCGTTATGTACTAAGAAATAACTAGGTTTCTATGAACATTTTAGGTAATTTTAAGTTAAGTATATTCTTCTGCTTTATTTAACTTCATATTTACTTATTTTGGTAGTTGATATCTTGGAACCAATTTAATGTGCAGTTCAATATTTAAAAACCCATACTTAGTAGAGCCCGATTTCAACGTTACACCAAAGTCTTGAGCACATGAGCCTAATTAAGGTGAGAGTCAGACGCTTTCCGAGAATCATTGTGGTTTCAGTTTTGACCTCTACATTATTATGCAGATTGTTGAAAGTGAAAGTGGCTGGTCATTCTGTCTGAAATCCAATGAGCTCAAGGAGCCCGTCAGCCAGTCGGAAGCCCCAACGTAATCCCTGAGGATGGCGTTTCCTCCATCGGGATTAAGATCTTGTTTTCCGACAGGGTTTCAATGTTGGGCTTTCTGACATGGAAAACCTGTCCACAAGCTACTTTAGGGGCCCCTAGCATGGCCTCCATCCCTCTAAAACCTCCAGTTAAGGGCCTAGGGGCACCTGCCCCCAGTTAATCCCTGCACTTCATTTTTCCATGGGAGCTTGTGCTATGGCCGGTTTATGGCTGCAGCACAAGCTCTCATAGGCAAATTGGAGTATGTGACATCGCCTTTATGAGGTTGCATTTTAATGGTGGCAGCAGGAGGGCATAGGCCCACCCAACTTTGTAATTAGGCTCCATGTTAGAACTTAAAATCAAGTTTAACTTGATAAAGTACCAGTTACTACGTAGCCATAAGGCACAGTTTATAGCTCTTCACCCCAAGCAATATTTGCACAAAAGTCCATAACTATTGTGGCTTAAAGCAGTCATCTCAGACTGCATAGCTGGTAAATTGCATAGTGCACTTGCCTGCAGTTGTTCATCTTTTTGGCAATAAAGATTCTAATTACAGATTTACATTTTTAAATCCAGGTTTACAGTGCTAGATTAACTAAGGGTACATATTTCCTGGATAAAAGTGATGGAAAAATTAAGCAACCATCCCCATCAAACACATTTTTTGTTGTTAAACTTTATTTATATATTAGTCTTATCGCAAATCCTCGAATTGGGCTGAATTTGCCATTTGTAAAAAGGTCTTTGAACTAAAGGGGTCTTTACAATGGCGGCGAAACCACCAACGGTAGTCTGCCGGTGGCAGTTCAACCACCATCGTGAGGCAAAGTCCGTTCACCACGGGTCCGCCACAGGCGATCGTTACGATGGCCTGTTGTACCCACTTTGCATCAACAATATGGTGGCAGTGCTAGCAGGCACTGTCCGCCATATTATGATGCTGCCTTCCCACCAGCCTGTGTATGGAGGTGTAACCACCGTTCACAGGCTGGTGAGGATTGCATTTGGGGCCCCCTTGTGTTTGGGGAGGTGGGTGTGCACTAGATACCCCCTACATTCCACTGCACCAGGTGGCAGTCACCTTGTGGTGCCTGCCATGTAGTGCAGGGAAATCCAAACTGTGCATTTTGGACATTGTGGCGGGTTCTGCAGCCAGCAGCACTGGCTGCAGTGTCAGAGATGAACGATGCGACTGCTACAGTGGAGGTCGCATCATGATCTCAATGGCGGGACCACCGCATTACTGGCGGACGGTCCAAAGCCCCGGCACGAAGGCGAATGGACAGATGTCCGCCCGTCATCTTAATCGCCCTCTAAGATTTCAAATGTTGATTCCAAAATCAAGAATTCTGAAAAAATATTTAGGAAAAAAAAATAACCTTTATTGACACTGCTTTAGCTAAGAAATACATTATACCTTCCTCTTAATACAGCTCCTAAGTAAATGCAAGAGGCTATTGAAAGATGAATGGACAACCAATCGGGTTAGTGCGGTTGTGTGACGAAGCAACATTGAACTGTAGAGGGAGAGAGGAGCCCTTGAAGAGGGACAGTTTAAGCTTTTTTTGAGAGGGCAGCTTCAGGACGTGGCATGTGTTGATGCTGCAAGTGTCTCTATCTTAACAGCACTGACGATTTTAAAGACATTTGAAATAAAGAGGAGTTACCACAGGCCCTACTTTTGTAGGTTGTAAGGTTCAATAGAGAAAAAAGCACAGGAGTGTTAATTCAGAAACATAAACATAAGGAATTCTTATGAAGCCCAATTTTTAAATTACTATTTGAGTATTATTCTAAGGTTTTTCTAGTAACATTATAGGGTTTTTACGCAATTTTTAATATTTACAAATATTAGAGACCATCATTAGGTGTACTATCTATTAGTCTACATGCACATTATACATTGAGAGAGGTTTTACTTTTTCACATGTATAGCTTTGTGACAGAGATATATACATTGCTTTCTACATATATAATTAACCTTGAATCAAGATAAACAGGTCAACTTTAGGTAGTGTTTGTGTTCTTTTGAGAAGCAATTCCATTGTATGTAATTTGAGTTTGTATTTTGGCCAGTAGAATGTGATGCATTGTGGAAAAATTGATGTTTGCAAAAGATTGATGAAATTAATTAACATGGATTGCACACAGTCATCTATTCCGCTTTCTAGAAATAAAGTTTAACACTTCCCTGGTCACCAAATACCACTACATATAACTGGCTATTTACATCATGATAACACCGGTTATACCTCAATGAACATTCCTGACCCACTCCAATACATCCTTCTGGCAAAGTTCAAACTGTTGGGTACAAGAGACTGGTAAGTTCATTTTCATATACCAGAGGATCCATGCAGCCCTTTTGTGGAAAGGGCTGCGAGTGAATAAACCAATTATTGAAATTACTGTTCAAGGTAAAATACATTACTCCTCTAAGGAGTCGATGTATGTATGACGTTGTAAAATTAGAACTATTTCATTTTTGTTTATTGTTTAGGATCTGCATCAACCTTGAATCAAGAAAGCACTTCAACTTTCGGTAAGTCTCTGGGTCCCTTAAAATAGCATATGCTTGTCACGTAATTTAGGTCAGGTTTGAAAGCATTAGAACAAGACAATTTGTGAGAAAACCAATGTTTGTATTTCAAAATAGAAATATTGAGCTAAATTATTATTATCATAAAATGTAGCATATTCAGTTGCTGTTGTAACAAATAAATTACATGTACAGATCCTTTATCATTACTTATTTGTGTTTTATCTGCAACAAATAAATAAAGGGCTTGCCAGAGACTAATATTCAGGAACAACCCAAATTTACAAAGGAGAACTAAACACATCAAATACAAAGTTACTAGGTAGAATTGCAATTCTAATAGGTTTACAGTCAATAGAATGAGGATTTTTTGGAGACAAAGAGGCTAGCATTATGCATTAACTGTTATTTCTCACTTCTGAGCAGCACCATTAAAAGCTCGTAGAAGCTTAACACATCACAATCAAAAAGAACCTTCAAGTCCATTAATAACATGAG
The DNA here is from genome assembly GCF_964263255.1 of Lissotriton vulgaris. Taxonomy (NCBI): domain Eukaryota; kingdom Metazoa; phylum Chordata; class Amphibia; order Caudata; family Salamandridae; genus Lissotriton; species Lissotriton vulgaris. The sequence continues at coordinate 204,212 of NW_028249152.1, forward strand.
GCCACCATCTTCTTCCTCTTTTTGTTTGCATCTTCTATCCTTCAACTCACCATCCACTTGAGTCAACCAAAATAAATTCTCTATAACAAAAATATAAATAAACTGAATAAATATAAATAAAAACATTTAGTTCCTATAAACACACAATCATTCCTGTATACATTTTCAAACATTAGAATATCTTGACAACACTCTAGGGTAGGGTAGGAGGGATAATGCTAGCCTCCTTGTCTTTAATAAAATCCAAATTCAGAAGGCAATTTTATGTCAAGACAGGAGGCAAGCATTATGCATCTTTAAAGCTTTTCTAAAACACATTTTGAAACATGTTCCACTGATTTAAAATGAATATCCTGATCGTTGAAACAGAAGACAAGTCTGCTGCTTTCATAGTGTCTTCTAATCTTCCACCTAACATACTCACCTTACTAGCCATAGCTCCCGCACAGAATGCGCAGTGAACTTAGACACATTAACACCTGCTTTTTTCATAGAACATAAAACCCATCCAGCAATCGTAGCACACAAAACTGCCTTATAAGGTTTCACATAAGAGATCAAAACCTGATCAACACCATCTCCCCTTTTCTCCAACATCCTGTTCTCATACTCCTTTAAACATCAAATATTTGCATATTCCTATTTACATGAAAGCAAACAACATTACAACAAAGTTGCAATACAACAGACTTTTCTGTGTGACCAATCGCAGAACCCAATGCATTTCGGGATACATGGTCCCTTCATCAAGGGTATTTGTCTTCTCACAGGAAGGTACAGTTCTATAAAGACGGACTCAGCTACTGTTGTTTGGAGCCGGTTAAAACTTGCAAGGGTGTAGAGCACCTCTTAGTGTGTTTGGGGTCGCATAGACTGGCCGAGAAAAATTGAACTAGACATAGTCTTAGTCCTTCTACATAACTCAAAAACAATGCCATTAGGCTGATATAACCTGAGAAACCTCCAAAGCCTAAACATCTGAACTCTTCAAAAAGAAATAAGAAACAAAAGAGTAGCCAACTTCAAAGACAATTCCCTGGAAACTAAAAACGTATTACTAGGCCAACCTATAAACAACTTCAACACCAAGTCAACATCCCATAAAGATTCATACTTAAACTCTGGAGGTCTCTTAACCCGAATTCCTTTTATAATTCTACAAAGAAAAGGACTTCTACCGATGGGCACACCATTACTTAAAGAATGGCCATCAGAAACCGCCGACCTATAGCAATTAAATGTCCTATAAGACATACCCCTCTCAAACAAATCAGCCAGAAAATTAGCTACCTGAACATCAATGGCTTCTAAGGGATCAAAACCCCTTTCCATGTAGCAACAAAACCAGACCTTCCAAGCTCCTCTATATCTCCTTGCTCCTGGAGCCCAGGACTCAAATAATAATTCTTCAGCTATTCCAGAAAGATCCGAGAATGTTCTTGAACCCCTGATATCTTCCAAACTAGAAGGTTGAGCAAACCCGTCTCCACCAAGGGATGTTCCTCTTGTTCCACATTCCTCAGAAGACCTCTGAAATCCCAAATCAAAAGAGGCTCCGTCACTGCTAACTCCATCACTTAAGGGAACCAAGCCTGACTCTTCCAAAATGAAGTTACTAAAACTATTTTGCATTTCTGCTTCTTCGCCTGAACCAGAACGAATGAGAACGGGGGAAAAGCATACCCCCCTCTACAATCCTGTGTGAAGGCATCCAGTGCCATGGCTCCTGGATCCAAACTCCAACTCACATACCTTTCCAACTGGAATGTTAACCTTGATGCAAAGAGATCCACTTCTAGAGGACACAGGGGCATATTATCAAGAATTGTGCTAAAATTATTGCCGCTTTAGCAGCAGGAAATTGCGACTAAAACAGCAATAATGGGCTTGATAATATGCCCTTGTGAATTCCCATAGCAGCCCAGGTTTACACCAGAACCTGGGCTGCTATGGGAATTCACAAAGGCATATTATCGATGCCCATTATTGCCGTTTTAGCGGCAATTTCCAGCCGCTAAAGCAGCGATAATTTTATCGCAGTTCTTGATACTATGACCCCAATCTCTCCAACACTTCCACAAAAACCTATTCTGCCAGCTTCCAATCGCTGTAATCTTATCATATTCCTCAAGTTCCAATCTGCCAACACATTCCTCACATCCGGCAAATATTCTGCCTTCAGACCAATTTTGTGCTCCAAACAAAACTCCCAAATTTCTTTTGCTAAATCCGCTAGTCCTTTTGACCGAGTTCCACCTAGCCTATTTACATAAGTCACAGCAGACACATTGTCTATCCTGAGCAGAACTGCTCTGCCCGACAAACCTCCTTGAAACTCTTCAAGGCAAACAAAACTGCCCTCATTACCAGACAACTTATGTGACTTCCTTTTTCCTTTAAGGGGACAACACTCCCCCTGTCTCTACTCCCAGGCCAAATGCGCCCCAACCAAGGTTGATCGCAGCCTTCTCCAAAACATACTCTGGGCAAACTCCAAAAATTGCCCAACCAACAACCATTCTGCTGATCCATGTTTTCTCTCCACCAAATCAATTCCTCCTTTGCTTCCAAAGAAACATCCACCATGTCTCCGTACCACAAACCCTTTGACAAACCTGACTTTTTCAGACGCTGCAAAGCCCTGTAATATAATGGGCCCCGAAAAATCGCCTGAATTGACGATGACAGAAGACCAATAATTCTTGCTAGATCTCGCAAGGAAACTCTTTCCCTGTTTATTACCTTCTGAATTTCTTGCTTTATATTTCTCACCTTCTTCTCTGGAGAACGCCATTGACATGCAACAGTATCCACCACAAACCCTAGAAACTTCACTTTCTTTACTGGCTCCAAAACGGATTTCTCCAAATGTATTGGAAAACCCAGACTTACAAAAGTCTTATTCACAAAAATCAAATTTTCCTTTAAACTCACCAAATCTTGATTCATTATCAAAATATCATCCAGAATAATTATCAACCTTATACCTCTCTCCCTGAAGTAACGTACCACTGACTTCATCACCTTGGTAAAGCACCAAGGGCAGACAACAGTCCAAATGGAAGACACTGAAACTGAAATAACCGACCCTTCCACCTGAACTGTAGTTACCTTTTACTTTCCTTTGCTATCAGAATAGAGAAATATGCATCCTTCAGATCCATTTTCACCATCCGATCTCCTTCTTGAAGAAAAGTCCTTAAAAGATGAATGCCCTTCATCTTGAAATGACAATAAGTCACAAAGTTGGTTTAAGGACCTCAGATTTATAACCGGCCTCCAAAATTTCTCCTTCTTTTCTACTAGGAACAGCGTACTTCCGAAACCTTTCTCTACTTCTGCTATTTCCAAAATAGCATTCTTTACTAACATCATACAGACCTCGTTCTCTACTATCCTTAACAAATCTTCTTGAAAAACCAGCTCATGTGGTAACTTCACTTTAATACGGTTTGAATTGAAATCTGTTTGAAAACCTCCTATTGTCTTTAGAATCCATGCATCTTTGGTTATTTCCTCCCAATTTACTTTGTAATACTTCAATCTTCCTGCTCCACCTTTCGGGATAAAAAGCGAACCAATCTTCATACTCACCCTGGTTCTGATTCTGGCCCTGGCTTTGTACTCTTCCTTTTGTGCCACAAGCCCGGCGTCTTACCCTTTGTGGGAAGAAATTATAATTCCCTTGTTCTCTAGTGTATCCACTTCCTCCTTGATTCTGATAATAAACTCTAAAATTTGCACGGCTGGTAGCTTGGCCCCTTCTACCGGCCCGACCATAAATACTATTAATACTGAAGACTCTGCGCATTGAAAAATGTGCTTTGTCTAGACTAGCAAATGTACGCACGTATTTGGTTAAGGATTTGACAATTTCTTCACCAAATAATAATCCATGTGCTTCTTCACTAGACTCATTTACAGCTAAATCACATAATTTAGGATTAATCCTCATCAGGATAGTCTTCGTCCTTTCTGATAGTAGCTCTGCGTTCACATTGCCTAAAAAGTAAATTGCCTTTTGGCACCACCCACGCAGTAAAGCAAGGTCAACACCTAAATTCTTAAGATGGACCTTCTCCACAGCATCAACAAATTTAGCCAACGGCCTCAAAATGTCAAACACTTTATCCTGACACTGTTTTAACGACCTGTCTTAAACCTTTCTAGGGTCATTTCACATTTTAAATAGGTATGTTATTATCTCTGGGTCAATGTTGGGAGTTGAAGTAACTTTTTCCTCTTTATTAGGATGAGAGCATTTAGCTCACATGCTATTCCTCTCTTCCTTCATCAGAAGTTTCCTTAATGTAAACTTAATATAGTCTGCCACATGTTCCAGTGGCCGCCAAGCTTTTCCTCTAGGGTGTCTTATGTCCTTCGAGCTAAACAAAACCTCACCGAATGGATCAAAAACCGAATCCTTAACTTTCTCTTTTCCGATCTCCTCAAACTCCTCACCTAATCCATCCTTATATTCAAGGTCCAGAATATATTCATCCAACTCTTCATCACTTAAATTATAAACATCACCAGATGCTTTACCTCTCTTTACAGAGTACGACTGGATCTAATCTGCATCGTGTTGGATACCTCTCAGATTTGAGCCGCTTGGGGTTCCACTCTGACCCTTCTTAACATTTAAATTTTTTCTCTTGGTGGCCAAGATGGCGGTGTGAGCGGACGTGCTTTGCCGAGCTCCCGCCGCCGGACGCCGACTTAAGCACTACCACAGCACCTGCCCGGCCAAGACCTGCCCCGCGAGACGCCTGACACCGGTGCCGCTGCAGCGGCAACCTTTTGAGCCAGAGCTGTGACCGGAGACGGCCCGACCCTTGCGGAGTGCCGCCGCGGAGGTAGCGGCGGTTGGGGCCTAGAGTGATCCACGGGCCGAGAGCGAGGGCGAGAGTGAGGCCGCAGTGGGAGGAGCCATGAAGCCGCCTGAGGTCGCCCGCGATGGGCAGCAGCACAGGGGGTAGGTCCGGCCCGCGCGGTGACGCGCGAGGCCTCCCGCGATCTAACGCGGAGGCTTCTGCGGACCTGCCGCCCCTATCTGACGATGGTGTGGCCCCTGCCCGGACACCCGCCGACACCCGTCACCAGCCTCAACAGCGGCGCCAGGGACCGGGCGGCGCACGCCAGTGAGGCGCGAGGGAGCGGACGCCTGGCCCAGACCCGCGGCGGACCAGCACGGGGGAGACGAGGTAACGGGGGGGGAGAACTAGCGACACCAGGCCCCCCCCTCCCCGCCGCAGGACACCCGCTTCCCGCCCCCGCCCGGCCGGAGAAGGTCGGGGCCGGAGAAGCGGCCCACAGCAGAGGTCGGCCATCTTGTGTGGCCTAGTACCGAGGCCGCAGTAGAGCACAACATCGGCCTGGCCCCAGCCCTGCAGCTGCTGGCGCTCAGCGACCCACGAGGGAACCAGCCCAGTCCTGCCCACCCACCCACGCTGCGTCCCCGCGCGGCGGACTCCGCACTGGCCCGGATGCCGGCCGGAGGACACTCCTGAGCGCCACGGCGAGAGAGGGGCCCCCACACCTGACACAGCTCCTGCCTGCTTGGGGAACCCTAGGTGGAGCGTTCCACCGGGCCCTCACAGCTGGGCCCTCACAGCGGGGCCACATTGTGACGCCAGACTCCGGCTGGACCCATAGCCACCACGCCTGACGCGCCACCCTCTCCACTACCCACGGGCCGGGCACCACGGGACATAGCTACACTCAAGGCCTGAGGCCGCCGGTACTAGTGGCGGCCGGTCGCCGAGCGAGGGAAATCGCAGGAGCCATGTCCAACGCTAGGACAAGGAAGGACCGCTCCATTGCGGAGCTCTTCACCCCCGGCGCAGTGGGGAAGAAGGCGGATGTCGCAACGACCAGCCACCGGGCGGGCTCCGAGAAGAAAAGCCAGACCTCTCCGTCCCAGGGACAAGTGGACCCGGAGGGCCCGGTCACGCGCTCCTTCCTGGAGTCGCTCTTCATGGGACTGCGCGAAGACATACAGGCTTTAAAGAAAGAACTCCAAGACGAGATAAAGGAGGTGCGCCGAGACACCGACGCCATTGGTGAGAGAGTGGCGGAGCTAGAGACGAAGAGCGACACACGGGATACAGAAATTGAGGCACTGCGACAGGAGCTGGTGCGCATACACGACCAGCAAGTGGACCTCCAGACCCATGCCGAGGATTTGGAGAACCGCTCCAGGCGGCATAACATCAGAATCCGGGGGGTGAAGCAATCCCCGGACACAGAAGACCTCTTTCTGTTTACACAGGGCCTGTTCAATCACATCCTAGGTCGGCCGACAGACTCTCCACTGGGCCTGGACAGAGTGCACAGAACAGGCCCACCTAGAGCGACGACGGCCCACCCGGCTGACATCCTGGTGTGCGTACAAGACTTTCGGACCAAAGAAAGCGCGCCAGATAGCGCCGGTGTCATATGGCGCGCACTCCCCTGCTCTATATCAAGACCTTGCAGCGCTGACCCTGGAGAAGAGACGCATCTTCCGACCTGTCACAGCAGAGCTGCGTAAACGCCACATCAGTGGCGTCACTGGGGTTGGTGTCACCCGGTGCGGGTAACTCATGGTGTCACCCCCTCACGACTTACCGCATGGACCACCTCTGTCGGAAATGTACGGCGCTAGGTACTGTCTTACTCCCTCTAGCTCCCTCTCTCTGTCTAGCTCCCTCTAGCTCCCTCTCTAGCTCCCTCTGTCTCCCTCTCTCTCTGTCTTACTCCCTCTCTCTGTCTAGCTCCCTCTAGCTCCCTCTCTAGCTCCCTCTCTGTCTTACTCCCTCTAGCTCCCTCTCTCTCTCTGTCTTACTCCCTCTAGCTCCCTCTCCCTCTGTCTTACTCCCTCTAGCTCCCTCTCTGTCTTGCCACCTCTAGCTCCCTCTCTCCCTCTCTTGCTGCTTCTAGCTCCCTCTCTCTCTCTTACTCCCTCTAGCTCCTTCTCTCTCTTTTACTCCCTCTAGCTCCCTCTCTCTCTGTCTTGCTCTCTCTAGCTCCCTCTCTCTGTTTTACTCCCTCTAGCTCCCTCTCTCTCTCTGTCTTGCTCCCTCTAGCTCCCTCTCTCTGTCTTACTCCATCTAACTTCCTCTCTCTGTCTTACTCCCTCTAGCCCCCTCTCTCTTACTCCCTCTAGCTCCTTCTCTCTCTCTTACTCCCTCTAGCCCCCTCTCTCTCTGTTTTGCTCCCTCTAGCTCTCTCTCTCTGTCTTACTCCCTCTAGCTCCCTTTCACTCTGGCTTGCTCCCTCTAGCTCCCTCTCTCTCTCTTACTCCCTCTCTCTGTCTAGCTCCCTCTCTCTCTCTGTCTTGCTCCCTCTAGCTCCCTCTGTCTTCTTCTCTGTCTTACTCCCTCTCTCTCTGTCTTACTCCCTCTACCTCCCTCTCTCTCTGGCTTACTCCCTCTAGCTCCCTCTCTCTGTCTAGCTCTCTCTAGCTCCCTCTATCTCTCTCTTACTCCCTTTAGCTCCCTCTCCCTCTGTCTTGCTCCCTCTAGCTCCCTCTCTCTGTCTAGCTCCCTCTCTCCCTGTCTTACTCCCTCTAGCTCCCTCTCTCTCCCTCTCTGTCTTACTCCCTCTAGCTCCCTCTCTCTCTGTCTTACTCCCTTAGCTCCCTCTCTCTCTGTCTTACTCCCTCTAGCTCCCTCTCGCTCCCTCTCTCTTACTCCCTCTAGCTCCCTCTCTGTCTTGCTCCCTCTAGCTACCTCTCTCTGTCTTGCTCCGTCTAGCTCCCTCTCTCTCTGTCTTACTCCCTCTAGCTCCCTCTCTCTCCGTCTTAGTCCCTCTAGCTCCCTCTCTCTGTCTTGCTCCCTCTAGCTCCCTCTCTCTCTCTTACTCCCTCTAGCTCCCTCTCTCTCTGTCTTGCTCGCTCTAGCTCCCTCTAGCTCTCTCTCTCTGTCTTACTCCCTCTAGCTCCCTCTCACTCTGTCTTGCTCCCTCTAGCTCCCTCTCTCTCTCTTACTCCCTCAGTCTCCTTCTCCCTCTCTCTTGCTCCCTCTAGCTCCCTCTGTCTCACTCTCTTTCTGTCTTACTCCCTCTAGCTCCCTCTCTCTTACTCCCTCTCGCTCCCTCTGTCTTGCTCCCTCTAGCTCCCTCTCTGTTTTACTCCCTCTAGCTCCCTCTGTCTCCCTCTCTCTCTGTCTTACTCCCTCTAGCCCCCTCTCTCTCTGTCTTACTCCCTCTAGCTCACTCTCCCTCTGTCTTACTCCCTCTAGCTCCCTCTCTCTGTCTTGCTCCCTCTAGCTCCATCTCTCTGTTTTACTCCCTCTAGCTCCCTGTCTCCCTCTCTCTCTGTCTTACTCCCTCTAGTTCCCTCTCGCTCTGTCTCACTCCCTCTAGCTCCCTCTCTCTCTGTCTTACTCCCTCTAGCTCCCTCTCTCTTACTCCCTCTAGCTCCCTCTGTCTTGCTCCCTCTAGCTACCTCTCTCTGTCTTGCTCTGTCTAGCTCCCTCTCTCTCTGTCTTACTCCCTCTAGCTCCCTCTCTCTCCGTCTTAGTCCCTCTAGCTCCCTCTCTCTGTCTTGCTCCCTCTAGCTCCCTCTCTCTCTCTTACTCCCTCTAGCTCCCTCTCTCTCTGTCTTGCTCGCTCTAGCTCCCTCTAGCTCTCTCTCTCTCTGTCTTACTCCCTCTAGCTCCCTCTCACTCTGTCTTGCTCCCTCTAGCTCCCTCTCTCTCTCTTACTCCCTCAGTCTCCTTCTCCCTCTCTTGCTCCCTCTAGCTCCCTCTGTCTCCCTCTCTCTGTCTTACTCCCTCTAGCTCCCTTTCTCTCTGTCTTACTCCCTCTAGCTCCCTCTCTCTCTGTTGTACTCCCTCTAGCGCCCTCTCTCTCTGTCTTCCTCCCTCTAGCTCCCTCTCTCTCTTACTCCCTCTAGCTCCCTCTCTCTCTGTCTTCCTCCCGCTAGCTCCCTCTCTCTCTATCTTACTCCCTCTAGCTCCCTCTCTCTGTCTAGTTCCCTCTCTCTGTCTTGCTTCCTCTAGCTCCTTCTGTCTCCCTCTCTCTCTGTCTTACTCCTTCTAGCTCCGTCTCTCTGTCTAGCTCCCTCTAGCTCCCTCTCTCTCTCTTACTCCCTCTAGCTCCCTCTCCCTCTGTCTAGCTCCTTCTCTCTCTCTCTGTCTTACTCCCTCTAGCTCCCTCTTTCTGCCTCTCTCTGTCTTACTCCCTCTAGCTCCCTCTCTCTTGTCTTACTCCCTCTAGCTCCCTCTTTCTCTGTCTTGCTCCCTCTAGCTCCCTCTCTCTTATTCCCTCTAGCTCCCTCTCTCTCTGTCTTGCTTCCTCCAGCTCCCTTTCTCTCTATCTTACTCCCTCTATCTCCCTCTCTCTGTCTAGCTCCCTCTCTCTTTGTCTTACTGCCTCTAGCTCCCTCTGTCTCCCTCTCTGTCTTACTCCCTCTAGCTCCCTCTCTCTCTGTCTTTCTCACTCTAGCTCCCTCTCTCTCTGTCTTTCTCACTCTAGCTCTCTCTCTTTCTCTGTCTGACTCCCTCTAGCTCCATCTCTCTCTCTGCCCTCGGCATACACGGACCAAGATGGGTGTGTCTGCAGAACTTGTCTGGAGGGACCAAGAAAGGGCTCTGGTGTTAAGGAAGGAGCTGTGGAGCTTAGAGATAACGCCATCCTGCACATGGGGTTGTATCATGAAAGGCCCTGCCGAGTACCTAGTCACGTGGGCACTTTGAGGGTGTTCCACTACCCGCAGGGCTAAGTGCGAGACACTGCAAAGATGCGTACACGGGCCAAGTGCAAGTGGACCCTTTGAAAGGGCTCTAATGGTCTCAGGGGCAGTGGGGTCATTGCTTAGGCAGCTTGAGGTGCGTACACTACAAAGGAGGCCCGTATCCTCACTGTCCATATACTTTCATCTGCTAAGTGCAGTAAGGCAGAGTGGAGGAAACGACACACTTCAAGGTTCTACTAGTAATAGCGCCGCTTAGACCTGGCCATTACTTACTTCTATCTCTCTATCGCTCGTCTCGGAATCACGTCACTGAGCTGCAGGGGGGTCTCCAGACTCTCCCACTGCTGCAATATGGATGTTTACACTGCCTGATGCGCGGGCGGCCCATGCTGAGAGTCAGTCATGGACAGGTGTGGGGCGCCGCGGTAATAATTACATTTTTAAACGCACCCTAGGCCCCGAGGCAGCAGAAGCTTGACTCTCTGCCTCTCTCCAGTTCCCCGCCACTTCTAATGACTTCCTTCCTGTGTTCTGGAGGCAGCCGGAATTGAGGTTCCAACATCCGATAATCCCCCCTCGCCTCTGCTCTGTTGAGCTAAGGGCAGGAAGTCTTCAGTGATTGACAACCGCGCCGAGGGCCCGGGGTGCGCCGGGTCCGTCGCAGCGGCAGATTGCAACATTGTAGCATCTCATAGAGTCTCATAGGAGAGACAGATTTAACTGTGACTATCTGACGGAGCCAGCTGCTGTAGTAAGTCTGCAGCGCCGGGGAGCAGCATGGTGTCACCCCCATGTGAGGGTGTCACCCGGTGCGGTCCGCACCCCCCGCACCCCCCTAGTGACGCCACTGCGCCACATCTCCTACAGTTGGGGGCACCCCTTTAGACTAGTGTTCAAGATGGGCAACAATCTTCACCAGCTGCGTTCCCTCAGGGAGCATGTAGTCTCCTGAACATCGAAGAGCCGACTGAGACTGAGAACCCGGGGGTTGGGGGCACCGCCAGCGAGGAAGCGCCGGGACGATGGCGGCAGCAGCGGCGGCGACACAGGCCGCGGCGTCCCGCCACCAAAGAGATAGAAGAAGGCCAACGAGCGGCGGTGGAGACGGTCGCACAAGGCCTAGTGAACCAGGAAAACGACTGACCCCCGGCCAGGGTCACACGGATCTGCGAGGTTACGGCTCAGCCGGGACTGCTCACTCCGGCGGCGGGGGCGAAGCCTCTCTAACCCGCACCTTTTCTTCACCATCCCATTGATGGCCGACCCGGACGGGGACGTGCTCTGTCCGCCGACACCGTCGCCATCGCCTACACTCCAAGTGTCTACCTTACCACGGGTCCAGCGGACATTCACCTGATCTGGGACTATGATGGATCAGACTTCCTTATGGTTGGGTTGACATGGGCAGAGGGTGGGAAGAGGGGAGGTAGTTACATTGGTGCTTGCACCCTTTTCATTGTTTGGACAATGGGGCAGCGGGGGTTCTGGGAGGGGGGAGATGCACCAGTTGGGGTTGGGGCTGGGGGGAGTTGGGGGAAGAGGGGGAGGGTTGGGGGGACTCTCCTTGTCCAGGGGGTTCTACCACCGCTGACGGAATCAGTAGGTATTCAAGCGCAATGTCTTTCATGGTCTTTCAGCTCGCGCCCATCGCCTTCAGGTGGGACCTGGCATCTCCCCTATTGCTTCAGATATGACACGTCACCTAACGGTGCTCTCACTTAATGTGCGGGGTCTTAATAGTCCGAACAAGCGCAAGGCAATACTGTCCTTCCTCGAGCGTTCCAGGGCGGACATTTGCCTCCTCCAAGAAACACACCTTGTCCGCAGTGACCAACACAGACTCAAATTGCGCGCCTTTCCCTGGCAGTTCTTCTCCTCATCCCAGAAAAAAGCAGCCGGGGTGGCAATTCTAGTAGCTAAGTCATTCAAGGGGAGGGTCCTCCAGAAAGAAGCTGAAATTAAAGGGCGGCTTCTACTTTATAGCTTCCAGGTCGCAGGCCATACTTTGCTTGTGGGTTCGGTCTATGCCCCGAATGAGGGACAGGAAAGGTTCTTACACACGGCACTGGAGGCCACGACATCCACCACACACACACACTTATTACTAGGAGGAGACCTCAACATTGTATTTCATAACACAGCAGACCGCTCAGGCCAGAGATCCGGGCAAGTAGGAGCACTCACGGCTGCAGGACACGCACACATAGCAGACTTGGGCCTCATAGATTTATGGAGACATACTCACCCCCAGACGACGGCCTACACATATTACTCGGCGGCGCGCAAGTCCTATGCGAGGCTGGACTATTTTTTGTGCTCCTCTCAACTGGCGCTGCAGGTCAAGGAGGTGGAGATACTACCAGCCTCGCTATCGGATCATTCCCCAGTAGTAGCGACATTTCGAGTGGGGGCCACGCCAGCTCCACAACGACACTGGAGGCTGCGTGATGGCCTCTTGCAGCTGCCCGACACCCAAACATGGCTCAAGACCGCGATTGACCACTTTTTGGAACACAACGCAAACGACGACACCACAAAGGCCACTCAGTGGGCAGCCCTCAAAGCGGTCCTACGCGGTGAACTTATTTCCATTGCCACCGCCAACAACAGAGAAAGGGCTCTAAAGCGTGCCGAACTTACCCAACGGGTGGCGGAACTGGAACAAATGCACCAACGCACAGGGGCGGCACGGGCATGGCGCCAATTATGCGCCAAGTGGAAAATGTTGGCTGCACTAGACCATGACGTGGCGGAATACGCCGCCATGCGCCTCAAACACTCATATTACACTGGAGGCGACCGCTGCGGGAAGCTTCTGGCGAGCAGACTGCGGGCGCAGACCCAACGGCAACAGGTGCGCTCCCTCCTATCTGCTAGTGGCAGCCAGATCACGGAGGATGCGGCTATAGCAGCAGCCTTCGGCAACTTTTACGCGGCGCTATACGACGCGGACCGCCTAGACCCTGATGCCGGACCGACCTATCTGCAAGGTGCTGCGCTCCCCACCCTTACTCAAGCCCAAGCGGACTTCCTAGAGCGGCCTATAGGCCTGGAGGAAGTCATCTCTGCAATTGCCCGTCTCAAGGTGGGGAAATCCCCGGGACCCGACGGCTATACTGCGGCCTTCTACAAGGCCTTTTGTCAGCAGATTGCCCCCCTCTTGCGCGACCTGTTTAACACCTTCGACACGCCTGGTGCCATACACCCGGACCTGCTGGAGGCGTCTATCTCTGTGATTCCCAAACTGGGCCGCGACCTGACGGCTTGTGGCTCGTACAGGCCCATCTCGCTGCTGAACGTAGACCTGAAGCTCTACACCGGCATATTAGCAGGCCGCATTGCACCATACACGCAGCAGCTGATAGACCCTGACCAGTCGGGCTTTATACCCCAACGGCAGACCAGTGACAATACTAGGCGGGTACTGCACCTCATTGAGGCCGGGTCGCGCACTAAACCGGGTTGTATGCTCCTCACCATCGATGCTGAGAAAGCATTCGATAGGGTGCATTGGCCCTACCTTGACCATGTTCTTCGCCACTTCGGGTTTGGGGAGAAACTCCGCCACCGCATCTTCAATTGCTACCGCCGGCCCAACGCCACGGTGCGGGTGAACGGCCATACCTCCCCGAGATTCGATATTGGCAGAGGCACGCGCCAGGGCTGCCCACTATCGCCGCTCCTATTCGCACTATACATGGAACCAATGGCACAGAGGGTGCGACAACATGCGCTCATCTCTGGCATTAAATTTGGTGCTGACACGCACAAAATCAGCCTTTACGCTGACGACATTCTGCTGTCCCTCACCAACCCGATGCAATCCCTGTGTGCTCTCTTTGTGGAGCTTCATGCCTTTGCCCTGGCCTCGGGTTTTAAAATCAACGAAGCAAAGTCGGAAGCCCTGAACATCTCACTGCGTCCGGACGTGGTGGACGAGATTAAGTCTGAATTCAAAATACAGTGGTCGGACGCATCCGTCCCCTATCTGGGCGTCCGCCTGTCCCCAACTGTGCGGGGCACTGCTCGAGTCAACTATGAGGCGCTCACAAACAAACTCCGGGAGCAGCTACGGCGAGCGATGGAAGCCGCTTACGTTATCGTGGCTAGGCAGAATTGCCGCAGTCAAAATGACGCTGCTACCGCAGATCTTATATCTGTTCCAGACGCTCCCCTTGAATCCCCCGGCTGGCTGGCTTCAACAGACCCAATCGGAGCTGTCGCGATTCATTTGGAATGGCCGCCGACCGCGGTTTAAGCATACCCTCGCCACTTTGCCCCCAGCTAACGGGGGGGTCGGTGTGCCCGACCTCACCCTCTACTTCCAGGCGGCGCAATTGCGCACCTTCGTGGAGTGGTTTCAACTGGAGTCAGGCAAGCACTGGCTCTTCCAAGACCAGGCAGTGGCAGGTCGTACCCTTCAGGGCGTGCCTTTCCTGCCACGCCAGCACAGGCCCCCTAACCTGTACGCCTCTGAAATCACAAGCACCGCCCTGAGAGTGTGGGATAGAGTGGCCGTGGTCAGGGGACTGACCACCTTTCCCTCGCCTATGACCCCCATTTTCGAAAATCCTGACTTCACGCCAGGCTTGGACTCCGGAGCATTTACGACTTGGCGTACGACGCCCTGTAGGGCGGCGGGCCACATGTTTGACCTCAAGGGGATTCTCCCGTTCCAGCAAGTCAAGACAGACTACGGTGTGGCCGAATCGGAACGCCTACAGTACCTGCAGGTGCGGCACTGGGTGCTCCACCCCTCGATCCAGCCTGGTGCCCAATGACACCTCACGCCTTATGAAAAATGGTTGCTGACACGCACTTCGGATAAAAAATTGATTTCGGACCTCTATCAACAGCTGCTCCTCACTCAGGCCCACACATACAACGCGGGACAAGTGAGGTGGGAGAGGGATCTGGGGCGGCAGCTCACAAGGAAAGAATGGGAAGGGGTGTACCACAGGGCCAGACACTCAGCACACCACACCGGGCTCACCGAGACACTAACCAAAGTAGCCACATACTGGTACCACACCCCTGAGAGACTACACCAATGGGATGCCCAAGTTAGCGATAGGTGTTGGAGGGGGGGCGGGGAACTAGGAACGCTGGAACAATTGCTATGGAGCTGCGAGGCGCTTCGCTCCTATTGGAACCCTATCCTGGATCTCATAGACGCACATCTAAATACACAGCTGCCGCGCTTCCCAGCCTACATCATATTAGGCCTCCCGAACGCTCTCATGTATCCTCTGAAGTCCTGGAGGGGGCGGCTGATCGCACTTGCTCTGGGGGCAGCGGTCCAGAATATTGTGGCCCATTGGAGAGCAGTCCAGGCTCCGCAACAACTGGGGTGGCTGCACCGGCTCTGGGCGATCCTTGAGATGGAGAAACTGTCACTGGCAGCGGCGGGGAGGGGGACGGACTTTGCGGAGCTCTGGCGACCATTCCTCGCCCTACTTACGGGGGAATTCCGTGAGGTGAGCTGTCCACGCTACCTGCGTCTGCTGCGCCTCGCGGAAACACCTCTCCCGGAACCCAAGACACACACCCACAAGCGCACAGCCCCGACACGCGCCGCGCTACCTGACCAATAGTGGGCGATAGTGGCCTACCACTTATTCCCGGAAATGGACAAGGAGAGGGGAGGGTAAGGGTGGGAAGGGTAGGGGGGGTTGTTTACAGTTCTACGTTTCTTTAATGTTGCACTAGTACTACACAGCCTGCACCTCTGTAGCACCTCTTATGACGCGGCCGGCCCGGTTGGGTTGTAGGCGGCTTGCTGTGTTAACGAACAGTGTGCCCCGCTGGCCATGTGATGGGTATCAGTGGGGCCTCAGACTTTGGCTTCCCCAGAGGGACGCCGGCCCACATGATATTTTGGAGGTGCATAATGCTTGCCTGTGTTCAATAAAAGATTTAATACATACATGTTTTCTCTTATTTAAACACTTTCCTCCTGGACCTCTTTCATTTTCCTCCTCTGATACTGAAAAATACTCCTCTTCCTCTGAATTTTTTCTTTTCCCTAAAGCTTGCTTGACTGTCTCCTGTATTGTCTCCTTTAATTCCCTATTAATTTTTTCTCTTACAATTTTTCCCTGCTGTTGTATTAGCATTTTCCATTTTCAAAAATCAAATTAATTAATTTATGTTCAAAAGGTATGTTAATATCCCCCTTTTCCCTTAAAACAAACTCGTGTTCATTTGCTCACTCTTTTCGCTACGTAAATATCACTTTTTAACTCTAGTCAGTATCAACCGCCGCTTTCTGTAAACCGGTCTGCACGAAGCTTCGTTTCCATAGAAACGATCTCCGTAGAGTTAATTTCCCGTGAAACAAAGCGAAGCAGTAAAACAAGCCCTATACTCCTGAAAAAACAACCTCAATGTTAGTCAATGGGAGAGCGACTCTACGTGCACGTTTGTGTCATGGAGCTCGCTCTCCCAAACTGATACCACACGGAGGAAAAGCTTGAGAGTGCTAGTGATACCGGATTTGAAAATAAAACTAATTACACTGTAAGCCAGAGCAAAATTTTTAAAAACATACTTGATAAATGAAACTTGTACCGAAATGTTTGCGCAGCGGCGACTCTTCAAAATCAGTACTAACTTGGCTAAATTTAGTCCTGATCTTGAACAATAACCAAAATGCTCATTAACAATGAACTTTTTCAGTAATATATTAATAAAATGAATAATCTTAAAAATTCAAAATGCATACTTTGACTGATCATTCATTGGCAGTTGTTAATTTCAGCTTGGGAGGGGTAACAGGCTCAAAGAAAGTTGTGGTTAGCGCAGACCTTCCAGTGGAATGCTTTTTGGGCAATGATTTGGAAACTTCAGCCTAGGCTGAGGTGGAATTAAGGACTCATGCAGCAATGCTGGACATCTCTGCAGATGTGTTTGCAGTGACCAGGTCACAGGCCAAACCGATGTCTACTGAACAGGCCCAGGATTTTGAAAAAATAGACCAGGTGCCTTCCAAGAGAAGAAACAGGAGGGGTAAGGCTGTGTTTTGCCCCCAGGCTCATAGAGAGAATCACTCTCTCGAAGGGAGATGATCTCAGTCCCTAAACTCTCTAAGGTTGGAGAAAGGGTGTGCTAGACCCTTGACTTACCCGACACTAAGTTCAGTAGAACTTATTTATTCTAAGTTAGTATTATATGTACCTAGTACTTAGTTGTTTTCAGTTAATCAATACAAAGATGTATCTGGTAAAAACAACACAGGCTTGACTCCTAACCTCTGCACACCAATGTGAGAAGTTGGCCTGATATATGATGTCCACTAATTCAAATGGGCACCGTGCTCTAGTCCAAGCAAACCTTATGGTGATGCATGAGAGCAAAGATAACCTTAGAAAGCTATCCAAGTGGTAGCCGTGGAGAGCAGCCTTCAGGCTTAGTTTTGAAGGAATGTTAAACAGCTTGTTTTACCAGAATGCAACCTTATTGTATTGGTTAAATGAAAGGAGAACCACACAGTTGTTATAAGAATATATATTTATTATTATAACACCTTAAATACCTTACAGTATCTGCTACATGCAGATAAACTCAAAGCACACAATACTTTTGCACAGAAACAATCATGTGTAGCACTAATGCACTGTGGGACCCACAAGGAGACCAAACCATATACCAAAATAGTGGAATAAGAACCATGACTCGAGTCAAAACAATTTCTAGAATGTGTAAAATCGCAGGGACCCCAAGGAACCACCCTAGGTGAATAAGTAGGGACCCCACGGAGGATGGGTGCGGTGTGAAAACACAACGGCGTGCTACGTACAATTAAATGGGAGAGTCGCAGTTGCAATTTTAAAGGTAAAGGACCATTCCCAATAGTTTATGAGGAAACCCTTTGGAACATAGAAGGTTGGAGAGCCACCCTAACTGTGGATACCAAAGTACCAGAGGTACCTATCCCAGAGAAGCCGAGTGCATATGGCTGAATTGGCTTCAGAGACTGCAGTCATTCTCATTGGGATTCTTCAAAGAAATGCCACTGCTGGAAAGAAGAAAAGTGTCTGGTGGATCCCGCAGGCGTATTCTTGATAGAAGGAACCTGAAAGCCGAGGGTACACAGTCTGGGCCACTCAAGAGTGACCAGGGTCTTGATAGACTAATACCCACTGATGTCGGGTGCTTCAGGTGCGAAGAAGGAGACCTTGACTCTACATGAGATGTCAAGGAAAACCAGGAGCTGGATATAAGCTGTCCCACAAAGGATCTCGAGTGCTGAGGGGTCGCTGTCCGGCCAACAAGCCTTGGCAACGGCAACCCGGGAGAGGAGTTGGCCTAACGGCTAGGGTGGTCAACCTCAAATCTGGGGAACTGGGTTTGAGTCTCGGCAATGACGGTGAACATCCTGTGATTCTGGGCAAATCACTTAATCTCCCCGTGCCTAACAAAAATGAATTTGTCCTCATGTAAAGCAACTGCTGCTGTGTAAAGCATTTTGATACCCGATACCGGGTCAAGTTTGCGCTATATAAAACTAATTAAAACCCATGAAGAAGGTCAAGAAAGTTTGAGGTCTGGCCCAGAAAGGACCAGAGAACTTACCACAGCAAGGGGAGCCAGGGCAGGCCTGAAGCAACCAGAGGAGCCCAAGAAAATCAAGATTGTCCCTCAAATGGACCCACAGGCCGAAGGCACAGGAGTCATGAGGGAACCTCTAGCAGTTTCCCCAAACCACAACTTGCAGGGCACAGAGTGTGAGGAGGCCAAAGATCTTGGTATGAAAGGTGTGCAGAGGTTGTGGCTATCGACAGCCCAAAGCACAAACTTGGGGAACACCAACAAGCGTATGCACTTGCAAATGAACTTGTGCACAGGGGTTCGGGTTATGCGGTCCCCACGAGGGATACTGGCCTCAAACTTGGTGAGAGGGCAGCTCGACCTCAAGGAACATAGGAACCCACCTCCTGTGTTGCTGGAGCCTTTGGAGTCTGCAGGAGCTCAGGATAAGCTGACCAGTCAGTTGAGTTACGGTGCTTGCAAATGCAGGGGAGTGACTCCTTCATCCCAAGGGAGAAACTTCAGTTGTCCTTGATGCTCCACAGGTCTTGCACAGAGGCTGTATGGTGCACGGGTCACAGACAGTGCTTTGGACGGAGAGGGAGATGAATTCGGGCCCAGTCAAAGTACAGCGAAGTTCAGAGTGTCCAGACAGTCAGTGGATTCAAATCTAGGGTCCTACAGCCAGGTAAGCCCTTTTGTACCCACGGTAGAGGGTTGGACAGATTCAGGGGACCCTCCAAGGGAAGGGTTAGGCGAGGGGGTGGTTACATCCAAGTCCTTTGTCCAGTTTCACACCAGAGCAGGAGCCAACGACTCCCAGAACTGGTTTGAATTGGACTATGCACAGGGACACCAAATGTGCCCATTATGCAGACTTCCAGGCATTTTGGAAGTGTACCCACCCAGGTCCAATACAATAAATCCTGTCTGGGAGTTGGTCAAACCTCCCAGTGACAATATGCTTATTGTGTTGCCTTCCTCTGCTCGAGCTTGGTTCATCAGCAGGATGACAGAAATGTGTCTCTAGTCGGCAGCATCCATTGTGTGTTGTTCAGGTCGAGAAGGCTGGTACCGGGAAGACCAGGGACCAACAAAGCTTGTTCAGGAGGGGTGGAATCATATCTCCACACTGGTTACTGGTGTGAAGGTATGATTCCAAGGTGTTTGATACCAAACATGACATGTTTTGTTTCAGCCGTTTTCGAGGTTATAATGCACCTCTACCTATATGTCTGGCTGTGTCACAGACAACCCGGGAGAATGGTCTCCGAAGGTTGCAGAGGGGCTCTGCTCATGCAGCGGCACCTTCTCACATAAAACCCAGCACCCTGCCTTCAGAATTGTTAAGACCTGCTATAGGGGTGACATAGGTTTTAAGTGTAGTGACCTATATATTTAGTACACCTCTATCTTTTGGAAGTTGTGCAAGCACCAGCTTACACCGCCTTTAGTTCAACTTTGCATGGCCTCTCATGGGTGGCGTAATACATGCTTCAGTCCATGGGAGGCCTCAGTGGTACCTATGCCCTGGGTACATGTGTACCATATACTTGGGACTGACAAGGTTACCCCAGTATCCAATCTGGAGTGTACCAAATTACATGCATAACATTTTAAGGAGAAAGCAAATAAACTGGGGTCCTAATTATCAGGATCCCAGTCAGACTAGTCAAAAACAGTGTAACATTAAGCAAAAAGTGGGGGTAACCATAAGAAGCAGATCTTACTTGCCTACAACAGGTAGATACATATGTGCATTTACAATAATAATATAATGTTCAGGATGCTTGAGATACTGCAATAATAAACATTCTATATGTGTAGGTCACATGGACAAATAAGGTTGGTACACTAAACATTCCAGCTTTTATTTAGGTAAGAATTTATCCGAGTCCCTGGGGGAACGAAATGGTACACTACTTGAGAACATTGCTTAATTAGTATCTTCCTTCTGAAGGGTGCCTATTCCATAAACAGGGTAGTCCAGAAACTCTACTGACTCCCCATACAGAAGAGATGCCAATTCAAGCTGCTGACCCTCGCACACAAGGCTCTACTCAACCAATGACCTGCCTGCTTTAATCACTGCTTGAACTTCCACCAACCACTGAGAAGACTATGCCTTGCCTCCCTTACACTTGCCTATATTACCCACATCCACCGAAGCAGAGGTGGAGGGCGCTCCTTCTCCCACATCGCAGCAAAGAACTGAAACAGCATCCCCACACAACTGAGGACCTTCACCTCACTTCCAGAATTCAAATGGCCCTCAAGACCTGGCTGTTTGAATAAGCCTCCGCTGCCTGCTAGCACTTGGACACCCTATCGGGTGATTAGCCTCACTTTATAAACCCTGATTGATTGTTGGAGGGTATCAGGATGCTGGAGCTATTTCTTAGTGGCAGAGATGACATGTTTATAGGGAAGATAGTTTGTGTTTCTAGAATGAATTGTTTTCTGGACAATGTAGACCAGCGAATGGTGTCAATAGGAAACAATTGAATTGTGCTAAAGATTGAAGTAATGCATTTGTTCTGGAACCAACTACCAGCATAGCTGTAGCATCTAGAACCATTGTGAGAAAGGCAAGATATATTTTGGAGTTGTGATAGTCACACATCAAGAAGACTGATAATTAAAACAATTGTTTTCACATTGACAGATTTTATTCCCTGTAATTGATGTGTGCTTGGAAGTTTAGGTCTGTATTCAACATAGAGTCCAGAGAATTAGAGCACTCCTAAAAGGGTAGTGTGCATTCAAGTCTGTGAAACATGTTTTGCTAGATTTGCATGTGTGGAGCGTTAGGGCGGGGCTCTCTGTAGGCTTGCCACTTTTTGAATGTTAACTTGAGATGTTAATGGGCCAAGTATGTACAATCCTAGATCGATGAATTGTTGGAACTCCTCTTCTTCAATGATGAAAGATGTTATTCCCCGCAGGAGCCGGTATCTATGAGATCTTAAGAATATAAAATGACATATTTTTATTTGCTTAAGATTTTTACCAACCTCGAATCATAGTAGCAGTTCAACTTTAGGTAAGTGTTTAGATCCATATATTGTTGTAAAAAGCACATTTGGCATTTACCTTAGGTAAGTTTTCAGTGCAGTGGAAAAAGATGATTAGTGGTAAAACAACAATTAAAGGAAAGTGAAGGCCAGCCTGAGCAAGCCCCGCTGCTATCAATAGGACCCTATATAAATGTTATTAATGGTTGAGTAATCAGCCTAGCTGCAATTTACCTTGAGAAGGGTAAGGTGTCTCAAGGGAGTAATGCATGGCCATTGCCTAACCTCAGTATGGTCAGAAACAGTGCTAATTAATTAAACTTCCCTTGAAGGATAAAAAGCATTACTCCTCACAAGGGTCTGCATATATATATATACATGTGACTTTGAGAAATTTGAACTTGTCACATTTTTGTTCATTGTTTAGGAGTTGCACCAACTTCGACTCAGGCTAGCAGTTCAACTTCAGGTAAGGGTTTGAGCCCCTTTAAAAACCAATTGCTTGCCACTTAACTCAGGTCAGTTTTGAGGGCGATGGAACAAGATGATTTGAATGAAAAAAATGTTTGCATTTCAAAAAGAAAATATTGATTGAAATGAATTTGCATCTTAAACTGAACATGTTAGTATAATTATTTCTGTTGCAGCGAATGATTGAGAATTAAGGATCATTTATATGTATTCTGCTTTTATATAAAACACACTAGTTCTGTATGGGGAGGAGAATGCATGGCAGAGGGTCATGTGACTGGAACAATAATAATGTCCACGAAGAACAAAACAATATTTGAATTACAAGATAGCATGTTGTGTTCATGCAGAGGTTTCGTAGCAGACAGAACCTGAACAACAGTTTACACATATATACAATCAATCAATCAAGGGTTGGTAAAGCACAACTCCTCACTCGTGAGGGTCTCAAGGCATGGGGTATCTGTCTAAGTGCTGGGGTAATTTGAAGAGCTAGGTCTTGAGGTACTTCGTGAACTGGGAGTGTCTAAGGTCGAGGGATGGGGTGTTCCAGGTCTTGGCAGTGAAGAAAGAGAAGGACTTTCCTCAGGTTCTGGTCTTTTGGAATCGTGGGACAGTGGCCAGGGCGAGAAGGGTGGAGTGAAGGTGTGCATGGAAGGAAAGACTGCTGTGCAGGTATACCTTTACCTTTAAAGTAATTGTATCAAATGATCAGTATAATTGGAGACCTTCAACTGGTCTCTTTTCAAAGAGATCTTTTAGATTGAACTTTTCTGCTTTATATCCAAACTCAAAGCCTTGAACCCTGTCTCAGACCCTTTACTTTCCAACCTCACCAAAGAGGTGTGAACTAATCTTGCACTTCCCTGGTATGATCTCATTTCTCTATCTCTCTTGAGAAATATTTCCTGACTATCTCTAGTAGGTCATGCATAGCCTCCCCCAATAAAAGTCTCTGCTGGCTCAGCTGTTTTTAATAAGTCTCACCTAGTCCACTGTTTAAGAATTCTAACTAACTTCCTAGAAAGCTACTTGAACAACTAATTGAAATAGTTTGTTCAATTGAAAAAGTAAAATCTCCTTAAAAACTTCCAGTCTGGTTTTAGAGCTGATTGTAGTAATAAAGCCGCCATCCCGCAAATTAATAATTATACGGTCCAATTTTGGACAATGCTGACTCAATTGAATTCAAAATTAGCTATATTCGGTAGGGACAATCAACCATAAAAGCACAGATTATACATAACAGTCTAAAAAGAGGTTCTTTGTAAAAATAGAAACAAGTACATCTGGATTCATACCAGGGTGTGTACAATAGTACAACTCTTACTTAGTTAGTGAACTGTTGAGTTAAAGTGCATATGTGTAGCAAATACATCACCTCATATAAACATTAGCAGCTATTAGGGGCGGTAGACATTATCATAATTGAGTCGAGACATACATTACAAGTATACACAAATAAAAACTGATGAAAAGCGAATAAAAACAAGCACAACCCCAGTATGAAAGGCCACCAATTTTGCTTTGGTATATATACATAATTAAAACTCAGTGATATATACAAAGTAACGTGCAAAGAGCATTAGTGATCCAGACCACCACAGACTTTCTGTCAATTTAAAAAGATAAGAGGAGAAATTCGTTAATACACCTTACTTTTTCTGGCCTTGATTGAACTGAGGATACATGTAGCAGTAAAAAAAGCAAATCCCTGGTTCTTCCATGGTGAGTAATAATGTCATAGCTGCTGTTGTAGTTTTGACCCCATGTTTTTTTAAAAAGTGGCTTGAGGAACATAATTCTAAAATAAAAAAACAGATCACATAAAAGTAGAAAGTGCATAGTGCTCTGCTTTGAGGTCCCATCACAGGGGCATGGGGAGGATGGATACTTTTTCATTATTGGGAACACAACCAGATGATGCACTAAACCTAGCCTCGTTCTGATCAAGACAAAAAGGTGAGAAGGTCTAGTAACAAAAGAAAGATACCCTTGGAAACCAGACGTATCATTGTACATATGGTAAAACTGATACGTAATCTGTTTCCTAACTATTACCTTCCTCTTTTCAATCCTATGGGATAAATAGGTTCTTTTCAATTCCTGTTTGGACAGAGATGGTAAATTGTTAAGGATTCCCAAAATCGATCTGTCAAATAAATCAGCATAGGACTTAATTAGATAGCTAAGCCAGGGTATCTTAGTACCATTGTCCAGTCTCAAGCAATCATTGATAATGGCCTTTGTAAAAGAGGTTTCATCCTTGGACCGTATTAGTCTCCAAAGCTGTAATGGTCTCATTGCTATTATATCCATCAAATAATTGAGGCCAACTTCGCTATGTATAAGTTCCGTGGATACTGATGCTGGGAGGCATAATAGCTTCTTTAGAAAAGTATTCTCTTCAGATTGGAGAGTTGCACAGGGTTGGTGGCCCCATATACCCGCCCCATATAGTGCGACCATAGTGCATCTAGCTTTGTATATGTCGATCATATTTTTGATCCGCCGATCCCCTAAATTAAAAGCCAATTTAAAAACACCATTTATACTCTTTTTGAGTTTAACCTTAACATTTGACCTCTCATAGTTATATTCCCCATCACACGAGAAAGAAATACCTAGGTAAGAAAAGGTCTCCACATTCTGTATCTTGTTACCCTCGATGGCGAATGGTTGCAGGTTTTTAAATTTAGATCCGCACACCATGGTGAAAGTTTTGGTCTTGTTTATCAACAGCAACCTCTTGCTGATAAAAGCGGCGAACCCATCAATGAACTTCTGGAGGCCCACCGGTGTTCTTGATAGTAGCACGGCATCGTCCGCGTAAAGCAGAATTGGTGCCACCTCTCCCTCAACCAATGGGGAATCTGCTTGAATTGTTTTAAGGGCTGCATCCACATCATTAATAAATAAAGTAAAAAGTAGTGGTGCCAACACACGACCTTGGCGAATGCCACGCCTAACTGTGAAATTAGGGGTGCATTCTCCCTGTTGGCCGTACCTCCTTTTAGTTGATACATTTTCAACTCCGTGATTCACTAGATCAAAAGCACTACTTAGATATACAAAACATAAAAACAGCCGGCCCTGTTTGGCTTTGGTATATTTTCCTATTAAAAGCTCCAAGTTGATACACTGTTCTTGGGTACCTAGGCCTTTTCTAAAACCATACTGGGATACTGGGAATATTGTTGTCCTAAACCCACTCCTCCAACCTTATCAATAAAGCTCTACTCATTATTTTAACCGAGGAGTCTAATAAGGAGATGTGTCAGTAGTTTTTAGCTTCTGATTTCTCTACATTTTTATAAATTGGGAAAATTACCGGTTCCCCCCAAGAGGGGGGCATCCCTCTATTAATGCCACGTTAAAACCCTTGTCAATATGGGCCCCATAATTAATTCTGGAACCGATTTGTATACATCTATGAGGACACCATCTGCTTCTGGTGCTTTTCCCCCCTTTCTGGCACTTATGCCTGTTATTACTTCATCCAGGGTGATATCTAACTCAATTGTGGGCCACATACTTAGAGTCAATGGTTCTATCGGTGGGATTTGACTCGGGGTAAAAATATTTAAAAAGTGTTCTACCCATTGTTCACTCCTCAGATGCGCCAAAAATACTGGGCCTGTTTCATTTTTAAAGAATGTACTATTTACCGTGTCCCAGAAAAGTTTATTATTGGAGGTTGCAGCCGCAAGGTTAAGGTTGTCCCATGCCTCCTGTTGTAGCTCCTTCTTTCGTCTTTTCAGATTGGAGTTATATTCAGCTCTGAGGCCATGAGCTACTACACTGTCTCTTGGTTTCTTCGATAGGGCAAACTTTAGATTATTTAGTGAGACAGTGCAGGAATTGTCAAACCAACCCTTTTGCTGTGTTAGTTTCTTAAAGGAGGTTACAGTGAATAGATTTGAAATATGTTCATTAATCTTAATAAAATTGTCCATGATCACAGTGGATTCAGTCCTGACCATTAGACAATCTAATTTTTCCTTGCTACAGGCCAGTACAATTTTTTTAGAAAGTTCGGCTGATTTGGCTCCCACCCATTTAATTCTAAAACCATTTGGGCGATTCGGGACAATATTGTTTACAACAGTACATACTTCAACCTTCTTATCCCCCCAGAGGTGCAGTCCCATTATAATTGGATTATGATAACTCATAGACAATTCCGTTACCTGTGGGGTTGAGCAAACTTTCACAATGTTAGCAGAGACAATTACATGATCGATACTACTCTCTGCTGACCTTCTTGTAAAAGTCAGGATCTCCTTCTCACATACATCTTTAGCACATTGCAGAATGTCCAAGTCAAATTCAATAAGGACCGCATTTAAGGTATTACCATGAGTGGTATAGGGGAAATGTTAATAATCATTACCTGTGTCTGTTTGAAGCCCACATACTTTGTCAGTGTTAAGGGTCAAATAGGCACATTAAAATCCCCCAGCCAAACAATATTCATGTTAGGTAAATCCAATTCTACCAATCTTTCCAATTCGTATCTTACTTCAGCTACTATACGATGGCGCGTGGAATTAAATATGTTAATTCCCCGGCCATCTTTACTGTGCAACCAGAGTAATTGTGCGAGATAACCTACATTAATACTTTTCTTAACTTTCATTGGGATGTTAATTTTCAGTAGGCTCAACAGGCCCCCCTTACCTCTGCCTGAAGCAGACAGTATTGCAGGCAGATTATAGGCGGTAAACCCCTCCAAGTGGACATCTACGGTGCTCCATGTTTCTTGTAGGCAAACTATATCATGTGGGCCAATAAATTCCTTACATCCTAGCAGGTTTATCTTATTCGCTAGGCCAGCGATATTCCAGGTCACAATAGAGTAGCTGCCGTCTTGATGGCATACTGGAAGATTTGCCCCTAGGCCCGGCTGTATACTGGAAACACCATTGCTAACTGCCCCCTTACTATCCTCTAAAGGTGTACTAGAGGGATGATTTAATGATGTTCCTGGCCCGTTGCGCTCCACGTCCTTGGCCCCCATACCCCCTGGGGTTAACACTCCTTCATTACCTGGCGTTATATTAGTATACGAGGCCTATTAAATAATGTAGGGACTTTGAGAACTTTGTCATACCGGGGCCGAGATGTTGGAGTCATAAACTGGGGCCTAGCAGCAACCCCCCTCCCCACTAGATATACTGGGTCCAGTCAGTCATTGCAATCTAAGGAGCTAAGGGCATGGAATCTGTTCATTACCGGGACAGCAGAATGTATTTGTGGTATATCTATCAAGTTGGATCTATTTACTTGAGGATTCCTACCCCCTGCTGGAGGGTTACCAAGGTGTCTATAAAAATAACCACGGAGGTAGAGTGAGACTGAACGTTCTGTATGAGAACTATACGTGGCTCTCCCCAGGAACATTTGTGCCCTGGACGGCTTCTTAAAGTTGATAATAATGCAGTCCCCTTACACTGTTTTTCTAGAAGGACCTATCCATTTCACCCTTCTTGTTAATAGAATTTGATCTGCTCTGCCCATCACGGTGTTGATGTAACCAATGTATCACCTTATTCTTCAGGGCACTATAGCTTTCTGGTTGCTCCGCCCTGAGTAAAGGTATATTGACCATGACTGCCACGTATGGCCTGCAGTCAGGCGGTACATTAATCTCCGCCTGCTCTCTCGGGCCCTTAGATATGTACGGGTCTTGGGGTGGATTCTTATATGTACCCAAGTCCCCTCTCACTGATTGTAGGGTACTGCTCTGTGGGACCCCAATAATGATGGTAGTGGCACTAGCCCCAGTGGCAGAGGATGAATGATTGCTATGCCTAACTGCCCCAACATCCCTACACAAGAGATTTGGTTTGGCCATAACACTGGGGCGATCATTAGCTGGCTCCGTCCTTTGTAAATTGATTATATTGCCCGTCCCTTGAGGGTCGATTCCATTGTTCCTGGTTGAACCACTAGTATCCTTTATGATAATACCCAACTTCTGGACCTCTGCAAGTAAAGTGTCTATCTTATTGACCGAGGGCTTAAGTATAGATTCCATTTTTTGTGTCATTTTTGAAAATAATGGAATTAACTAATTCATCAGGTATCATGTTTGGAGTACAGGTTTTCTTGGGGGCCTTACTTTGGTTCCGTGTCGGGCCCCTTTTTTTGTTTACTTGGATTCCCTATTTTAGGCAGGTCTGTCCTTCAATGTCTTCTACGCTTCGGGGTTGGTGATCCGCTAGGGTTTGGTGATTGTAGTAATTTGTTTGCCAAAGGGGCCTCCTGACAATGGGAAGAGGACTCCTGATTGGAAATAGAGATAGATTGTTGTGGATTTACCAAAATAATATCTGGCTCTAGGGTCTGGATATTTCCTGTCCCAAGGCCTGCCTCAAAGGAGAGGCGGCGTTCTGCCCTCGTAATTTCGACATTAATTGCACTCACTGCCTTAACCAGAAGGTCATCCATGGTAGAGCCCTTGCTAGCATTGCCATTGGGTGTTTTCTGTAGCTTGCGTTTAGACATTTTGTTTCCGCAGTAAGGCCTAATTAAAATTCCCCAGCTCTAGTAGGGGCCTCTGCTAGGGCCACAATAGTACTTAAAGAGGTGTATATATATTTAGAGTTAGTTACATGGGGTGACAGTACTAGTACCAGGTGTAATACCCTAAAAAAAAAAAAGTGTGAAACACGCATATACTATGACTAAAAAACTCAATGATCTCGTCCACAATTACGATTAGGCCCCAGAACCTGTATACAATGTCACCTGGGACAGAACCAGTATACAATGTCACCTGGGAGTTCTGCATAATAAATAGTTCTGTATAACGAGGGATCATTAGGGTGGACCGGCGCAGATGGGCCCGCCCTTGGCCCGGGCTTTGCCGGGGCGCTACACGCTCGAGTCCCGCGACCCGGGAAGGCAGCGCCACTTTTATGCAGCAAGAAACTCCTCCCCCTGCCGCTGTGGGCAATTGCACTCAGAGCGGAGCTCCCTGGGACATAAAGTCCCACCAGGGAGAGCGCGCGTGACCAGGGCGTTGGGAAACTGCGGGGAGATGCGGGCAAATGACGAGATCTGTGAACAGGTTCCACGAGTTCCACCAGAGATGCAGTTAATAGTGATGTCCCCCTGCAAGCAGCACCTCCGGGACAATGCTGACTCCTTCCTGTTGATATTGTTAGTTTTATGAGCAGATTTTGACAATACTAGATCTATTGGCAGATTTTGAAACTGTCACATTGAATGAACATGTAGGTTTTGAATGCAAGGCTCTGTAATGATATAAAAATTTATCCAGCTAATAGTTCACAAATTATCTAAATCAACTGCTGTTTTTCCATTCCTACTCCTGTACCACTGGAAGTTCTGTTTTACACCCTGCACTCTTTATCATGAACCATCAATTGCATTATCAGAGAGTACTTCATTTGATGTCTCCAATATGCTATGATAACCAGCTTTGCCTGAAAGTCCAGTCTCCTGCTGTCATTACTATAGTAGTTTCAACTCTTGATAACTCTCAATCCTCAACAACTGCATATCATCTCATTTAATCTTAACAAAATGCAGTTTCTACTCATCAAGTCTTAGGGGCTGATTTAGATCTAGACGGTTCTGTTCCTGCTGTCACTATTCTGATGGTTTTACTGCTGGCCTACTTGGCGGTGTGCTTGCTTTGTTTAGATGTTGACGGGTCTATGGATGAAAGTCCATCTGAGTGTCACCATCTCCACCAAAAATTTCCTTTCACATTGGCTATTATTGGTTATTCGAGGTGATCGAGGTCAACTGACATTGGACAATGGCTCAGGGGCTAGAGCTAGACCGCGACAAGTGTCAAGCTAGGGGGCCTATTAGGATGCTGGGCGGATTTTCGTCCGCCCACCACCCTAGCGGTGCTGGGACCGGCCGCCAGTAGTGCGGCGGTCCCAGACCAGCAATTAGGATGCCACTGCCACGGTGGCATCACCAATGCAGAACATTGTTGCGAGCGGTGCACACAGCACCTCCTGCCACAATGCTGTGGATCACCTTCCACATTTGCATGCACAACGTGGCAGGCACAGTGTGGTGCATGCCACGTTGTGCATGCAAATGCAGGGGGGTATCATAGGTATCCCCCATGTGCCCCCCCCCACACCCACAACATCCTGGGGACCCCCAACGGGCCCCCATCTGCGAAGACCGCATGCCTTTCCATGGCAGCAACGCCACCACGGAAAGGCTGCTACTGGCACGCATTGCAATTTGTATGGTGGTGTCTAGCAGACAACACCACCATTTTCTACCCTTTCTTCCGTCCTCCGCGGTACCCCCTGCCATCATAAGTTGGCTGGGGTAAATGGGAGGCCTGACATTGTAATAGACCCCCTAGGTGTTTAAAATGTTATGTGTCCCTAGTGATGGATTGCCCAGTACAATGTGCTGTCACCATATGTCCCTTTCACACCATGACCTGTAAAAGATCAGCGGCAAAAGGAATGCCTGTTTTTTAAGCATGGGCCAAAAATCTGTTCCGCTCACGAAATTGCAAAAAAATCGCAAATCCACTCGCGGGCGGATTTTTTTACTTTGATGGCACACGGTCACTGGAGGCAAATCTTCTGTCCCTTTATGGAGCTACGGGTAGAAAACGCACTATACATTTACCCAACGAGGTAGCACTTACTGATTAGCCAGTAGAAAGTACTCCAGTTGAGTAGAGGTATCGCTCAAATCGGTGGCCTCTTCTTGGGGAAATATGCAGGGCAGGATTCGTTCTGGCACGATGCTCCTGTCACAAAGTTAAACCTCAACAGGAAGCACTTACAGATATAAATAAAGCAGGTGTCCGAGTTTTAGCTCAAATTCAGTAACACATTTATCAGCCCAAAAAATTGTGAGCTTCATCAAGGCTGGGCAGGCGTGCTTTCTCCCCATATCTACAGTCGAAAATTAGCTGTCATGCTTGATGGAGGCCTTTGCACGAGCGCAATCCCCATGCAGTTCTTGTGAGCAGGAGCTACTTTCTTCTCATCTGCTGCTCTGCTGCTCTCTGACCTTTTATAAGCAGAAGAGGCATGTGAACTCGCCTAGATGCCACGCCCGTTTGGCCCCACCGCACACACTAGCTGTTTGCACTGTCTTCCCGCCCTTTACCCTCTATGATGGACAGCTCACTTAAGGGACCCCGGCGCCCTTTGGCGCGATTGCAAACTTATACACACATTGTCACTGGAGACAACTCTTCTGACACTTTACCCAGCTGTAGTGTATGAAAAGCACAATACATTTACCCAACGAGGTAGCACTTACTGATTAGCCAGTAGAAAGTACTACAGTTGAGTAGAGGTATCGCACAAATCGGTGGCCACTTCTAGGAGAAATATGGAGGGCAGGATTAATTCTGGCACAATGCTCCTGTCAAAAAATTAAACCTCAACACGAAGCACTTACAATAAATAAAGCAGGTGCCCGAGTTGAAGCTCAAATTAAGTAACACATTAATCAGCCCCAAAAATCGGGAGCTTAGTCGAGGCTGAAATGAAATGAAATGAAAAAAGATTTATAAAGCGCATGGCTGCCCGGGAGCGTCCCAGCGCTGGGGTGCAGTGAAGGTCTGAGGGAAACTCATGGGGTTGATAGGTGAACTTATGGATCTTGTCGGAAGAGGTGTGTCTTCAGGAGTTTACAGAACTTCATGTAGGTCGGTTCGGCTCGAAGACTAGTCGGCAAGGAATTCCACAGGGTTGCTGCAGTAACTGAAAAACGTCGCCCTCCAGTTCGGGCCTTCCTGGCTCTGTGAAGAGTGGCCAGCTTACCCTGGGAGGAGCGCAGGGACCTTGTAGTTTTGTAGGGATAGAGCATTTTCCCAAAGATAGGGGGCCCTTTGCCCTGGAGGGATCTGTGGGTGATACACAGAGCCTTAAATTTGATCCTTTCCCGGATAGGCAACCAATGAAGAGCTCTGAGTGCTGGTTTAGCCGATGTTCTCCGGGAGTTACCTGTCAGCAGCCTGGCTGCTATGTTTTGAATGCGCTGAAGGATATTGATGGTGGATTCTGGCGAGGCCATTAAGAGGGCGTTACTGTAGTCGGAGCGGGGGCTTGAGATCAATACGTTAAAAACCAAATTCATGATTCTCAACCCCCCCCCCCCACTAACACGCCCCAGCCTTACTGTTGGCTCAACAAGACTAGAGAGGGTTTTTACCTTCGAATTCCTGGGCGTAACTATCAATCAGGACATGACGTGGGACACGCATCGGGCAAAGGCCCACATGAAATTGGTTCAATTATCAGGAGGGATTTCTAGGATGATAAGCAGATCGACCTACAAACCCTTTAGTGCTGCCCTTGAAATTTACAAAATTCAGGCCAGAGGAGCAGTTTTATATGGAGGCAAATTGTGGGGTCACTCTTGTAGCCAAAAACTACAAACAACTGAAAATAATTTCATTAGGCAGATGGCGGCCCTACCTGTAAGTACCCCTCTCCTCCCGCTGAGACTCAAATTAGGTCTGAGACCCATTGTGGAGGAATTGGGATTAAGACCAATCATCTTCTGGCGCCGCATCTGGAGCACACCAGAACTTGCGAGCTACAGAAGTGAGCTCCAAGAGATCCTCTGTCTACCTAAATCAAGACAAATTCCATGGTTGAATTACATCAAACAAACATGTGAGAAAATAGGCAGACCAGAGTTATGGCTAGA
The DNA here is from genome assembly GCF_964263255.1 of Lissotriton vulgaris. NCBI lineage: Eukaryota > Metazoa > Chordata > Amphibia > Caudata > Salamandridae > Lissotriton > Lissotriton vulgaris. The sequence continues at coordinate 236,588 of NW_028249152.1, forward strand.
TCCAGCTAACACTTGCACTAGGACCTCACGCAAACACATAGTGAGAGATTTTCGCGAGACGAGGCTCACTGTTACATTGGGAAAACAACGGGAGGGGTCCTTGACAGAATTGTTTCTCAAGTTTAAGGAAGTGTACTTATTTGAGCGTGTGCTAGACAACATTTCCCCGGTCCTTACAAGGAAAATCTTTTTACAATGGCGATATGGCACACTTCCTACAAGGGCATTTACAGAAAACTGGGCCCAGACTTCATTGAATGAGCATTGCCCATCTTGCTCGCACCATCTGGAAGATGATCTGCACATTATATTCTTCTGCAAGGCCTTTCGAAGACCCAGGAAATACTGGCTTGTCCCTCTCCTCAAAAAATTGGGCTTCACAAGATACCTCCCAGCTTACAGGATTTTAAAAACGGACCTCTCACCTATTATTGTATTCGGGGTGGCTAAATTCTTAACTGCGATGTGGCATATCCGTAATCGACTTTTAAAATTTGAGCAAGAGCTTGCATAAATGAAATGTTCTGATTTTATGTAAATCTAATATTCTTTTAAATGTTGCGTAATCTCGGCTTGACCGTCTTGCTGTTTTAACTGTATGTGTTTTGCATATCTTTTATGATCTAAAATTGATCGAAATAAAGATGGAAATGAAATTTGTAATCTAATCTAGATAAGATAAGACCTTGAATGAGCAGCTTTCTGGATTGTGTCAGCTGTAGGGGGAGAATCTTACGAGCTGAGCGGAGTAGGCCCACACAGGTGCCAGCCGTCTTTTTGGCCTGTGTCTTGAGGGAGAGGTCTTGATCCAGCCATACCCCTAGACATTTGAATTCTTTCTTTGGTAGAGGGAGATCCCCTAGGCATGTGGGCCAGATGGAGGTGGGAAGGGATGTCATTCGCTGGCCCAGAAGCATGAGCTCTGTTTTTGTGCCATTTAATGTTAGTCGCGAGTCGCACATCCAAGTATAGATTTCTGAGAGGCAGTTGTGCACGTTTTTGGAGCTGTCCTTTTCCAGGGAGAGTGAGACGATCAATTGGGTGTCGTCGGCGTATGTAACAACCTTGATCCCAAAGTGAGTGACAACATCCTCCAGGGGGCCATATAAATGTTAAATAAGGTAGGGCTCAATGAAGAGCCCTGCGGCACCCCACACTGGAGAGGAAAAGGCTTGGAGCGTGCATTCCCTTCCCAAACCTGGAAGGTTCTGTCCTTCAAAAAGGATGTAAGCCATCACAGTGCGGTGCCTCTTACCCCTACGTTGAGAAGGCACTGGACTAAGATCTTATGGTCCACGGTATCGAATGCAGCGCTTAGCTCCAGGAGGATCAGCAAAGCTGATCCTCCTGAATCCAAGATGCACCTTGCTTCCTCGACCACTGTTAAGAGGGCAGTCTCAGTCCCTTGGCCGGGGCGGAACCCGGTTTGAGAGGAGCGGAGCAATCTGTTGGTTTCTAAAAAAACCAAGAGTTGTTGGTTTGCAGTTTTCTCTGCGATCTTGCTGGGAAATTGGTCGGAGGATTGAAAAATCATGGGGGTCAAGTTCTGGTTTCTTTAGTAGTGCCTTTACTACTGCCTGTTTCCAACTGGGGGGAACCACCCCTTGATCAAACGAAACATTAATCAGGTCTGTGGCCAAAGGGGAGATGGTAGGTCCAACATGCTGAAGGATATACATGGGATCTGGGTCATTAGGAGATCCACTCTTCCTGGCAGTCAGAGCAGTTTGACTGGGCAGGTGTGCTTTCTCCCCATATCTACCGTCGAAAATTAGCTGTGATGCTTGATGGAGGCCTTTGCATCCTTGACTTTCATTTGCGCAATCCCCCTGCAGTTCGTGTGAGCAGGAGCTACTTTCTCTTCATCTGCTGCTCTGCTGCTCTCTGACCTTTTAGAAACAGAAGAGGCATGTGAACTCGCCTATATGCCAAGCCCGTTTGGCCCCACCGCACACACTAGCTGTTTGCACTGTCTTCCCGCCCTTTACCCTCTATGATGGACAGCTCACTTAAGGGACCCCGGCGCACTTTGGCGCGATTGCAAAGTTACACACACATTGTCACTGGAGACAACTCTTCTGACACTTTACCCAGCTGTAGTGTATGAAAAGCACAATACATTTATCCAACAAGGTAGCACTTACTGATTAGCCAGTAGAAAGTACTCCAGTTGAGTAGAGTTATTGCACAAATCGGTGGCCACTTCTTGGGGAAATATGCAGGGCAGGATTCATTCTGGCACGATGCTCCTGTTACAAAATTAAACCTCAACAGGAAGCACTTACAGATATAAATAAAGCAGGTGCCCAAGTTGAAGCTCAAATTAAGTAACACATTAATCAGCCCTAAAAATCGTGAGCTTCGTCGAGGCTTGGCAGGTGTGCTTTCTCCCCATATCTACCGTTGAAAATTAGCTGTGATGCTTGATGGTGGCCTTTGCATCCTTGACTTTCATGCATGCAATCCCTGTGCAGTTCCTGTGAGCAGGGGCTACTTTCTCCTCATCTGCTGCTCTGCTGCTCTCTGACCTTTTATAAGCAGAAGAGGCATATGAACTCGCCTAGAATCCCCGCCCGTTTGGCCCCATCGCAAACCCCTAGCGGTGTGCACTGTCTCCCGCCCTTTACCCTCTATGATGGACAGCTCACTCAAGGGACCCCGGTGTCCTTCGCCGTGATTGCAAAGTTACACACACATTGTCACTGGAGACAAATCTTCTGACACTTTACGCAGCTGTAGAGTAGGAAAGCACTATTCATTTACCCAATGAGGTAGCACAGTCTATTTTGCGATTTCACGCAAATTTGCGGACGGCAAATCTGCAAAATTTGCCCATACTTACTGTTTTTCTTTTTCGTCTCTGCTCAACCAGTGCCAGTCTCCTTTGTCAAAGATAGTTTCCTGGGCATGGTGATGCTGATCTGCATACATTTTAATCTTCCTTTTCCGAGTTGCATCGGTGTTTCAGACTTTACTAATCGATCCAGGGTCCTTAGAGATAGTTTTGTTCTAATGGCTCTCCCAAATAGCAAGGTGGCTGGACTCTCACCAGTTGTTGGGTGAGGAGTTCATTGATAGGCCCAGAGTGCCTTGTGCATAGCTTGGTTCAGATTAATTACCTCCATGAATGCTTGTTGAATAACCCTCTAGAGGGTCCCCATTAATTGTTAATCTACACCATTGACTTGGGGCAAGTGGGGTTTACACTTTTAGTGTTTGACATTGATTCGGACAAGAAATACTTTGAACTCTTTGCTGTTAATGGGCGGGCCATTATCAGATTGTAGGTGGTTGGAAATACCCCAATATTCAAAGATGTCACAAAGCTGCTCTATGACTTCGTCATGAGCTTTCGAAGATAGATCCTCAACCAAAGAAAATAATGAATATTTGTCTATGACTTCCATGAGATGGTGTCCATTTCCTAAAGGGCCAAAAAAGTAAACTTCAACCCTCTCCCATGCATGTGCAGGAGAGTCAGACATTGTCACTGGATGCTGCATCACTTTAGGGGACAAAGAATTGCAAATGTGTCATGCCTTTAGCTCTTTCTCAATGTGGTCATCTAGCTGAGGGAAGCACACTTGATCTTCTGGTGACTCCCATACCATGGCAAACTGCAGCTGCCAAACTGGTATGTAACAAAGACAAACTCAGCTCAGCATCTGAGTGCCTGAAACTTCTTCTTTGGCTGCCTATGCGCCAAAGTGCAGAATTCAAGCTGCTCAGCTACACACACAAGGCTCTGCACCAACGAGGGCCTCTTATCCTACAGAGTAAAGTTGAATTTTATGTACCTACTAGGTGCCTAAGATCATGGTCTCTAGCTCAAGCCAGAACAAAACACATTAGGAAAGCAAGGGCAGGGGGGTCGTAGCTTTACATACTTGGCACCAAAACATTGGAATGATCTACCACTAGAACTCCGCCTTACAGAGGACTATGTTGTCTTCAGGAAAAAACGTAATACCCGCCTGTTCTCTAGGAAATAATACTGACCAAACTCATTAATTACCCAGCCATACACCAGAAGTCGTAGCACAGTGCTGGTTGATCCTTCTGGATGAATGTCCCGCTTTACAAATAAATAAATGGTGCCCTTCATGGGTCAGTTCACTGACCCACTGTCTTAGGCTTCCGAGTATGACAATTCTGGAGCCTTGCAGTATTAAGCCTTCTTGGGTGACTGCTCACTCACCCTGCCCATTTGGATGGCCATTGTGTTGAGCAAAAAGTGCCCTGATCTCTACCGGGCTCATATCAACCATAATTGTGGTATGTAACTTGGCGTAAAAATAGGCCATTTCAGTTGCATTCTCAGTCACAAGTTTATTGTCTTTGAAACTCTGGTCGCATTCCGGAGACCACTGAAATGATACATTTTGCTTTGTCAAGTCTCTCAGTTGGGCACTCATTGTAGCAAATTTGCAAATGTATCTTGAACAATAATTGGCCACGTCTAAAAATGATCACAGCATGATAACATCCTGGGGGGGACAAGTGGATGAGAGTGCTTGCACCTTGTCTGGGTCTGGAGTCATTCCCCATCAGAATATTTGCCCAAACAAACATGAGCTTAGTTTTGTGAAAACCCCACTTTGTGGCGTTCAGAGAGAGACCTGCACCAAGAAGTAACTTGCACACTTGGGTGAGGCCTTTGTCGTGTTCTTTCTGTGTTCTTCCAAAAACCAGTATGCCATCACTATAATGGAAAGCATGTGTAGCAGGTTGGATTGCTCTGCAGATTATATCTGAAATTATCTCAGCAGCCAAGGATACTTCAAACCTCAGTCTCTTATATTTGAACAAACCAACATGAATCAAAAAGCTAGTAATGTACCTGCATTTCTCCTCCAACTCGAGTTGATAGGATCCTTTTTTTAGGCCAAGACTGGAGAACCCTCAATTGCATGATCATGTCCAATATGTGTGGACCAGGGTGTCTCTCACTCACAATGGCTATTGTTGCCTGGTGCATAGCAACACAAATATGCACAGCTCCGCCACTGTCTTTTTTGGTACTACTATTATGGGAAAAACCTTTGGCGTGGGCCTTTGGAGCATTCCTGTTTCAAGAGTGCTTCTAACTCTTGCTCAACAGCTTCTTGGAGGTTGAAAACAACTCTAGTGTGCCGCTGGTTAACAAGGCAAATGTACAGAAAGCATTTTGACTCCACATGGATTGAGGCAACAAGGCAACACTTATCCAACTGTGGGGATAGTCAAAACCTAATTCTGGTGCATAGAACCAGAAGTTCAACTCTACTAAAACTTCCAACGGTTGAGAAACCTGTAACTCATGAATCAATACACAGTGGTTCAGCACCCAATATTGTACGGATCAAATCTTTTTCTATCAATTAGAGGTTCAGCAAAAGCACAGGGTTTACAATGTGATATAAGGCCACTTATCACATTGTGTCTGAAGAAACTAGGAAATCTGTCCTGGAACCCTAGGACGCCACCAACTGGAGTGGAACGTTTACTCTGAACATTGTAGATGATGACATTTGTGAGCTCCTTTTAAATTACGGTTGTATGACAAAAGACTAGGCGGACGCACCTTAATTTGGGAATATATAAAAAAAATGGTGATATATATGACCATAGATAGAGGATTCAACAGAACTATACCATCTAGTCAAATTGAGAAGAATTTCATTGTAAGCACAGAAGAAGTCAGAGAGGATAAAATGTGTTGCCTACCACTGTGTATTGATTAACAGGACAAATGTCTTCCTTGATATGAAGCTGTGCTTTCATGTTTTTGAATTTTCCCAGGTCATAGAACAAAGACCGAAATCAGCATATGATCTCAGACTGAGCACAGAGGTTGTAGTTCAGAGATATCAACCACATGTCAGCCACGGCAAAAGTGAGCATACAGGCACTACACTAACTCCTTTGTAGAAAATGAATTGTGTCTTGCACCAATGTCTTTTTGGGTCGCATTATCTCTGTGAATGACCCTTTGCTTTGCAATGGCTTAGAAGTGGTCCAGGTATATACCTTCATGCCTGACAGAGTGAGGCAGGGTACAGGGGATACGCTGTTAAACTTTTGCACTGCAATGAGATTAATCAACGCACCACTGGATATGATGAAAGTTATTGGTAATCGTCCACTTTCAAAGTGAATTTGGGAAGGTATGCAAATGAATTTTGTCCCTTTGTTTGGTAAGCTTTCTTAGAAAATTAAATATTTATTTGATGTTCCCTCCTCATCGTCTTTCGAAATCCCCCCTCATCTGGCCCTACCACCCCACCCCTCTTACCTGCAGCAGCCCTGGCTGTATATAACTGTATGGGTGAGTAATTGGCTGTGTGATTGACTATATAGGTGAGTGAGCAGTTGTTTGAATAACTCTATGGATGACCGATTCAGTGTGTGAGTGGACATTTCAGTGGCTGTAATAGTGAGTGAGTAGGTGTGTGAGTGGCTGTATGGGTGAGTGAGTGGAGTTTGTAAATCTATTAATGGCTATATGGGTGAGTGAGTGGATTGTGTTGCCCTAGGAATCAGTGAGTAGCTGTATAAGTACTGGAATGGGTGTGTGAATAGGTTTTTAAAATGGTAGCGTGGAAGATGGAGTGGGTTATGAAAGGTTATATGGGGATGTCATTTGAGATGTCATCAGTGATGTCAGTGACCATGTATTGAGTGATTTAATATGTGAGGTCATAAGCAGTGCATTGCGGGCAGCAAGTTACAGTTAGCTCAGCTAACTATAACTACTGAATTTCTCTGATTTTGTATGACTGAAATGTCAGCTTAACTATAACGTCTCCGTAACCTTTGTTTTTTTTCAGTTAATTTCTATGGTTTTCTATGTCTATTTCCTAACTATAACATCCCTGCAACTTTTCTCTGTGAGTTTCTTTAATTATATTTCATAACTATAACATCCTTGTACTTTATTTCTATAATTAGATATTGAACATTTCATATGCATGGTGCACCACTTATTGTTGTATTTGTCATCTATTTATTTAAAAAGTATATTAATCATTTCATTTCAAGATATTTTTAGTTTTTGCGACGACTTTGTGAACGCTGAAGGCACACATAGAATACCAAGTGTTTTTGACAAAGTGTCAAACACATATATAGACATATTTTACATAAAGTTTGAATGTAGCTGTTTTATCTATAGTACTGATGGAGTTCAGTTTACAGACAAGGGGAAGAGGGTGTTCTTAGCAACCTGAAACTCTGCATACAGTCTTATCTGTAACTGTCGTATACACACTCTCAACACAAAGGCTCTTGTCAGAGTCACCCAAGTCCCCAAAATGTTGTTCATTATATTGTTAAAGATTTTTTTTAAAATACTTTTTAAAAATCGCAACAATGTTGTGATCATCACGATAACATCGCAGAATGACAAATCAAAAGCAGACATTCAACAGCCACCACCACATTCAAGCATTTTAACTTAAAAACATAATTCTAAGTGTTACAATACATGCATTACTAACTACATCACTGCTTATATCTTTGAATTTAGCTCTTCTATGTTACATGTTTCCTATTTTCTGTCTGCCCCCGACACTACTTGTTTTGGACTTATTCTCTTCCTTAGCTCCCTCATGTACTGGTCATTTCTGTCTTGTTCCTTTTTTCCATTCTAATTATGTGTTGCTTCTCCTTTACCAAGATGATTATGACTAAAGTCCTTCAACTTTTCGTCTGTCTTTCCATTTTTGTTCAAATTGGGGAGTTTTTGTCTTCTCTCTAATATTTTGTGTCCCTGTAAAAAAATTATTTTTTTCTTCAGTCCTTCTCCCTCTCATTAATCATGATATTCATAATCATTTATTCTCCTTTTATTTTCCAGTTAGCATTTTTATTCTTCCACTTATATATTGAATCAAATTTATTCATGTTTCATAAAGTTATCATTTTTTGTTCATATTCTTTATAGTAAATTTATGTGCTGTTTAGTGGAATGTAAAAGGTCTCTGAAACCCTGTTAACGACCAGAGGGTACTCACGCATCTGTCCAAATTGAAATGTCAGTTCACCTTGTTACTGGAGTCGCAGTTCAAAGACAATGATTTTGAATGGATGAGCAGACAATGGGTGCACTCTGTATTTAGTTCCTCTGCTGTTAACAACAAGAATTGGGTTCTAATTCTGTTACATACATCTTTGCATTTCAGTTGCTCAATGAAACTAAGGATGATGCTGGTATATAGCATTGTTTGAATAAAAAAATGTATGACTTTCCTCTCTAACTATGTAATGTCTATGGCCCGAAAGGGATTGACTCCTATTTCTCAGACCATTTCCCCTCTCTTTTATCTGCTTGCTCTTTGGATAATTTTATAGTAGGAGGTGATTGTAATCAACTAATAGACCTCTTTTTAGGATCATTAGATTGCTTTTTACAATATTATACTAAACTATGTTCTTCAGAATTCTCTCCTACAGCTGATGAATTACACACTTTTCTTCACAATATACCCAAATCATCAGAACATACATCTTACTTTTCTATCTTGGACGCTATTATTTGATGAGGGCCTGATAAACCTAAATGGCTGCTTCACTTTACTCTGCTGCTTGTAGCGGAGATTGTTTTGGCAGCATTTGTGTCTTTGCGGTAATCAGGGTGGAAGTTGAGGTCCCCTGGAAAGATGTAGGGCTTGGAGTCAATGGAGAGAGAGATGATGAAATTAGGTGTTGCAGGACCCGTGTACCTGGGGGGTCTGTAGGCAAGGACACCTCTGATGGTGATTCTGCCATCGGTGTGGAGCTTGAAGTTGAGGTGTTGCATGATCGTTGCAGTTCCGTATTCAGTGGGGGTGCAGCAGATGGCCTCTTTGTGGATGATGGTGACCCCACCTCCATTCTTTGTTGGTGCAGTCATGGTGTGTAATCTTATAGCCGTTGGGGATCCCGGTGACGAATCGATGTTGGGGTGGGTGAGGGGGTTGAGCCAGGTTTCTGTGATGAAGATAAAGTCAGGGGTCAGGATGGTGTCACAGATTTTGGTGGTGTGTTTTCGGAGTGATTGGGCATTGAGCATTGAGCAGGAGGCAGTGGAGTAGTTCCTGGGTGGTCGTGTTCAGTGAGGTGGGTGTGGTGAGGGTTTTTCTAGATGGCAAGAGTTCCTGAGTTGCAGGCAAAGCAGCAAAGGTGACAGGTAAAAAGTCCTGCTGTGGATCAAGGAGATGCAAGGCAGCAGGTATAGTTACAATATCGGCGGCCGAGTACCTGTGTGTGGTAGGCGGGCCAGGGTTACTGGCGATGGGCACAGGGCATTTTCCAGGTGCAGACGGGTATAGAAGGGATTGCCTTTGGTGCTGTGGCCTCTAATAAGTAGGTCCTTGGTGGGGCGCCGGTTGGCGAGAAGTAGGAGCAGTGGGAAAGGAGCATGCGGCAAGGTGAGCCAGCTCTTGGGGAAAAAATGTACAGAAAATAGCATGTTGACAACAGAGGAAATACCAGTGAAGCACAGAAAAAGTAGTAAAAGCAAGGTTACATAGACAATGAGGTGACAAACACAGCGAGCAAAAATGCAATAGTAACAAATAAGACTAGCTGAGCAGAGCGGCTAAATAAATAATAGGGCTATGGTATACACTTACAGTTGACATATTGCAATGAAGTAGACAACACAGTGAGCTAAATACAGGCGGCATGCACAACGGAGGAGTCAGCCCCACTGAGCAAGTGCAATTACCTGGCAGTCAGGGTCTGGGAGATCTGCTGGGCAGTAAGAGAGAAGCAGATCGAAGTTTGACATCAATAAATGGAATCATACTGAAGATTGCTAGGCATTGTGGAGCATAATTCCCATACCTCAATCTCATCCGAGCAGACAGTTGACTCAATTGATAAACCTGAGATGTTTATGTGCCAAACCACTATTATGCCTAATCCTCATTAAATAACTGCAAATGCTTTCCTTCCACCGACATTCCAAATATACATCTGAGCTTATCTGGCAGCTCCCGGACATAAATGAAGCAGGTACACATTCAAAATATGCATTTTGCTCCACCAGTGATAACACACACTATGGTCATAATAAAACAGCACTCCTTGCTCAAATGTAGTCCTCATGGCAGTGTTCAACCAAGATTTAGCTTTCTGGCTCACTCCCCTCTTAACTCTGTACTCAGGCATTATCCAATAACATAACCGCTGCCAACTGGTAAGGGAGGCTCAGTTCTTCAATCCATTCAGAAGAAGGGCTCTATTGGATGTCAAGGCAAACACCTTTGCAGGGATACTTTTAAAAGAATTTCAAGACTGGGTCTTTAATCTAAACATTGTCCCAAAATTCAAGATGCGGATTACGAAAGGCTGTCAACCCCTCAACAACATTTTTGGAATCAGCCCGCTTGAAAATAAGGCCATACAACAAAGTTTGTCTCTCTATGCCTGCTTCCTGGATTACAGAGTGGCATGTGACAAAGTAAACCGTGGCACCCTATGGGCACAATTGCAAGCATGGAGTATTCCAGATCAGCTATTAAGGGCAAATAATTTGCTGTACCTGGACGCTGGGCACTGGGTCCACAATTTCAAAGAAGATTACAACCAACCACAAAGGCTGTTTATTGTCTCCAACTCTTCTCAACTGGTACACTACTGACCTATTTCCATCTCTTACCAACCTGAGTACTTATCTACCAAGACTAATTGGTCAGCGTGTGGCCTTATTACAATATTCCAATGAAACCTGATTGCTTGACCTAACAAAACATATGTCTCCAAAGGCCCCTAATTGGGCTTGAAAGACCTTACTTACTCATGGAGTATCAGCAATCAGTCCATATCAACAGGGGCATACCATGATTTAGGGGTTTGGAAAGATGATAAATACAAATTTGGCCACCAACACAAAACCTTGTCTTTCAGTCGATCCATCTTGCAAAACCAATTGTGGCGCATATCTGAACAACTGAAATGCTCAAAAGGCTTTTATATTTTGGACATTCTTAAAACTAAAGTGGTCCCAGCACTTTTATAAGGCTCTCCAATCTGACCTCTTCAACTTCACAAGAGCCTTCAGAGGCTTTATTCAAGAGCAATTATGGCTCTATTTGCTATGCCAAAAACCACGCCCATTACCCAGCTGAGACTTCAGTTTGACATATTGACTATAACCTCACTAGCTGATCTCAGCTTCATGAACTACTACCGGAGGCTGCAAAGGGGAATCAACAAGCCCCTAAAAACCTGATTTGTAAAGAACTAGTAACCTTTCCTAAAATCTTCAACCAAGCGGGATGTGCCACCTCAAGAAGCTCTTGAAAAATCTCCCAAAGTGCCTGAGGGATTCCAGACCAGATTATACCCTCTTATAAACACTGTCCAAAGTAGCTGCCAAGAATATTTGTTTGAGAACCAACTTTGAGTTCCTTATAAACCTAGCAAGAACACAGTTACTATTGCCCTTTTCACATCACTTTCCCAACACTTATACCTTTCTATCAGTCTGAAACATTTTACACACCTGAAATTCATCAGATGTAGATTTTTTCTTTTACCACTTAAGACCACCCAACCATGGAAATTTAAAGAAGCTTGTGCATGCTGTAGGGGTGTGTCAGTAGATTAAAATCATAAAAGCATGTAATTTATCTATGCCTCCTTCTCTTAGACTTCAAAAGGAAATTCTTTTGCCCCTGTTTTATTCACTTAAGAATCAGATACTCCAAATGAGCCCTGGACAACTGCCTGCACAGAAAAGATGTACAGCTTCTGGCTAAATTTCTGAAGTTTCTGGACCTTGCAACAACTGACTAAAGAAAACTAACATCAATCTCAACAGTCTGCTGTGTCTTGAGTCCAGTCGCTTACTGTCACTATAATCAATATGGAAGACAGGCAACCTTGAAGGAATTAATTATTTTAGGTTTCATCAAATTTCTCCTAACCACACAGCCCATGCCCTGTGTCTCTGCCCCAGAACCAGCGCACGTCTATAAAATAAGCTCAGGCTTCGATTATCCATTATCCTCTGCAAGCGTTCACATGGAACGCAATCTTAGGAAAGTTTTCGATCACAGATATCTCTCTGTAGAATAAATCTTTCAAACAACATGAGTGATTCAATCAATAGTAAGCTGGGCTGGAATTCCAGCATGTGACAACCTATCAGTGCCAGCGAAATGCTCCTCTAAATAAACTAGGAAGGGATGGCGTTTAGATAATAAAAATCAATTATGTTGCCATGCCGATGTCCCAGTTAGGTTGCAACTGTTGCTTCCATTGTGATAGCTCTGTTGCTGAACAGACAATAATAATTTCAATATTTTGCGTAGTGAACTTAGCCCTTGTACAGAATGTTCAAGGTATTGTGATAATATGCCTATGAAGTGGCAATGCCATCAATGCTTTTTCAGAGAATATTAACCTGCATAGGAACACAATAAAATGTGTGGTAAATGTTATTGTGTTTAATAAAAGAAGACAGCCTAAAACTTTAAGCATTTAAAATGGTTGTGTTTCCACTCTGGCCTAATTTAACCACATTACACTCTCTCCTTTGACGTGAGTTAACTAAAAAGCATCCTAACAGCAATGCTAATGTATATAGTTAAAAGCATAAAAAGCATCTTGTACCTTTGAGAATAGAAGAAACTAGAAAGCCAAAATACATTAAAATCAAGTTAAAATCATGTTGATTGAAAGAATGTTTATTTGATTGTATATCGTAATCATAAAAGATAAAAACATATAGATCTACATAAGTACATTAAGAGCATTAAAACATGCAAACCATCATATTGACCTCAGATCACAATTTCTAAAATTACCAAGGTGTGCAAAGAGGAGAAAACAGAACACCCTACAATTAAGGAAATTTGGTCTATTAAAAATTCAAACAAAATGTAGCAATTAAAAATTCATGATTTTGTTCCACAACTGAGCAACATCGTATCATGATCTGGTGGTAACTGTAGATGTAAAAAGGCTGGCACGGACAGCTGAAATCCCCTAGTTTTCAAAAGTGGTATTCACTTCTGCATAGGGAATCAGAGATTCTGAAGAATAAAACTAAGTGTATCAAAGTTTGGGGGGAACTGCCATCACAGGGACAAACCATGATTGTATGGGGATCAAATTGGCCTGGGGGAAAACAGATACGTGTATGAATAGAGGCCAAGCAGAATTTCATTCCACAATCATCTATCCCAAGAATATCTAACAGCTGAACATTAAGGTTCAATGCCTACAACAGTTTTTAAAAGCAAAAGAGATCTATTAGTATGTTTTTAAGGGGCCATGGTTTCCCTCCCATCCTTTAGTTGGTTTAAAAATTGTTCCTTTAAAAGACTCTTATCCCCTTTTTAAAGAAACTGTAGCCTATAAAAAAGGTCCATGCACAGTATCTTATGGCCATACATGCAACCGAGTGAATCCTCAATCACGTCCCTATGTAAATGCAATTTCTCATCACACCACACTTAAATCCATAGTAACAGTGGGGCCAATTTGACATAATCCTCCTCATAGTCCAATCCCTATTCTTTGTGTATTAAAAAAATGCAATTTTCATGGCCAAACTCAAATGTTCTCTACAAAATCGATCTTCTTCCTTCGGAGTCCCCAAATTTAAGCACCGTATTTCAGTACAGGGAGGCATTTCACTTTGTAGATTTGCAATAGGGGCTGAATAGGTTTGCTAACTATTGATAATTGATCAAAAAAATTTAAACAGAGCACTACAGGCTAGAGTAAATCGGGAATAAAAATTAGATAAACAAGTAAGGTAATTATTTTGTTGGTCAAATGAAACTCCCAAATATGGAAAAGTAGGCACTTTAGTAATTGATTGCCTCTTAATGGCTATGGGTCTAGTTTTTGGAAATGTCCTCCAACACACCATGTAGTGGGTCTTAGCAATGTTTGTAGCCAATTCCAGATCATCCATAAAATCGACACACATTTCGACTAACTGCTTAAGCCCATTTGCCTTTCTGACTATCAACACTGCGTCATCAGTGTACACCAGGGAAGGTACACTAACTGACTTCACTTTAGAATGATAAAAACATGGCAGAATTAAAAAATGCCACAACTTGACACTGGCAGATTGTTTATGTGTTCTTGCAGTAGAAAAGACATTGCTGTTCCCAGCAACCACCGGCGATGTTTTCAGAGGCACCCAATGCATCAGATCCGTTGAGCAAACATGGCTCACCCCATCCCCCTCAGCTTCTGCCATGGAAGGAACAGCCGGTACTGACTCCGCAGAAGAGTCAGGATCCAGATACCGAGGAGCTAAAGCATCCCAGTAAGGCTCATAGTATGCATTTAGAAGCAACAGCAATGAAAAGGACAATGGTACAAGTTGGCCTTTAGGGAACCTACCAGCTCTCTGCTTGTAGATTGAACCAGTTGTGTTCATAGGCATATGTCCAGGGCACATTCAAAAGTGAACAGCAGACAGCAGAACATGCCAGACATGCCAAAAGTACAAGAGCCAATGGGCATTCAGTTCATGTAGTAAGGGTGCACCAACGGACTGCATAATTTTTCATGACACTTTAGCACATGTGGCCAAGCCATTCCCACTTGGCCTCATGCTTCCAAACAAAAGTGTATGAATGGTGGAATAACTCCAAAGCCCATCTGGCAGGTTCTAACAACCAGGGGCCAATTGTGTTAAAAATGCAGTGCACAAGCTCCCTGAAACGCTGTGAGAAATTAGTGCAGAGTAGCGACTGTATTTCAGAAGAAGACCTTGCAACTTGAAGATCAGATGTCTCTCTTACAGATGTTAAGGTCACATCCTTCTGGAACAATAAGGCTTTCAGTCTGCCTAAAGCATCAACGTGCACATTCAAAAGTTTTATCAAAGGCCACAGTGTTTTAGAACTTCCCTGTAAGGGAGTTGAACAATGTTCCCATTGCGTAAAATTAAAAACAGGTCTTAACGTGTTTGTTTTGTGTAAGAAATGATGCCCATAATGTTGATAACAGAATAAATCAGCATAATTGGCAGAATTTAAATATAAATCTTAAGCATCAAAAGAGGCATAATAATTTAAATCAGAAAACAATGAATGTACTGCTTGTACGTCCCAATCATCAGAATGTATGTCCGGTGTTTCCACATGTCCTAAAGAAACGCAAAACACTTATGGTATCTTGAGGAATTACGTCGGGCCGTGAATTTCGAATGCCACTTTATCCCAAATTATGTCATCTGCAACCTAAAAAGCTGAAATGTTCACAAGACTTTGATCACATTTCATGATATAGGACGATGTATGTGGGGCCAGAATTCCATCGACCAAGTTCATAGCAGAGGTTATGGCAAATAATGACTATTGATGAGCAAGAAAAATGCTGTCACAAATCCAATCGGCATGAAGAGGAAAATCAGGATAAGTACCAACCAGATGCAGGTCTGTGGTGGGATCAGGTAAGTCTTTTTGACCCAAGAGATGAAAATATTTGTTTTTGTCGGTGGAAGTGCTAAAGTGGAAGACGAGGAGGACGAGTCATAAGAGAAGCTTGTACGGTCCCCAAAATAACCGCTTGCACCCATGTTAATTTTTTTTTTACATATTTTTATTGATTTTATGTAAAAACATACACATATCACAGACGTACATATCATTATTGATGTATTACAGTTTGTGATACTTAATTTGGCAGCATTTATACAACAGCCCAATATATCAAGCTTATAAAGTTGCACACAGACCATATGTACCATATCACGTTGTGTAGATACGGACAGCGTAAGAGCATGGTGTCAAAGCATTGTGTGTTTCTCAAATACAATTGCTTTAGTATCAATCACAGTCCACTTATATAATTCAAATCTTTACAATCATATCTCTTTGCTAGTGACTAATAATGACAACAAACCTCCTGCCATCCCCACCCTCCTGAAGCTCAGCCCTCCTCCCGGCTAGTACCATCGTCATATTTTCGACCATTCCTCTGTGTGTTTATTACCATTATAGTGCATTCCCCCCTACCCCTTCTTCACCTGGAGTGGGAGAGCAGTCCTGATTTAATCTCTTGTGAGTACCCCCAGTTTTCGGGTAATCCAGAGAAAGGCATCTCTTTGCCATCAGTATGATAGTATATCTAGTGCAGTGTATTCTTCCATCATCATATTCCAGGCCATAGATATCGGTGTCTTACGCAGTCCTCTGCATTCCTCCCTCTGTAATTTGGCTCCCTCCGCCCTCCCCCATCTGATCATCTCTATATGCCACTCCTGTAGTGATGGAGCTCTATCGGCCTTCCACCATGTTGTAATGTTCCTTTTTGCCAATAGTAATGCAAGATTAGCGAATCTGTGAGACGGGTCGCGCCTCTTACCACAGGGTCCCAAACCCAATATTCAGTATTCAATTGTGTTGTTATTGCGCACTTGTACGATTGTCGACAATATCCGACACACCGATGCCCAGTAGTGTCTCAATCTCAGATAATCCCATATCATATGTAGCAGACCAGTATTGGGTGCATGACAACGGGGACAAGCATCCTCTACACTAGGAAGCAATCGATGAAGCCTGCGTGGGGTTAGATATGCTCTATGGAATAGCATTAATTGGATATATTTGAATTTAGAGTTGCAGGATACCTTCCTTGGGTGGCCCACTACAATGCCCGATTCTTTGTCTGTGAAAGCACGACCCACATCTCTTTCCCATCCAACCTGTAGCGGTTGTAATGAGGTCTTCGCACCAGCGGGGATCATCCGTGACAGCCAATTGGTCAAGTGCGCCCCGTGTCTCATTAAATATTGCATGGTGATAAGTGCATTCGTAACAGGTTCGCTATCCCCCTGGGACAATGTGTCTCTCATGTATCTCGATATGCTGGCATGTAGAAGAAACAATGTGTCCGGGGTGCCATGCTCCCGCATGAAATCCTCATGTGACATTAGTTCTCCGCCTGAGAAGAACACCCCCACTGCATCTATCCCTGCATCGGACCATGCCCTCAGAGTGCGGTTAGACATCGTCCCTGCTTGCAAAGAGCTCCCCAGTAGTGGAATGGTGGGAGCGTATGGTGGTACACGTTTTGTGTATTGCAGTGCATGTCTCCAATATAGCAACGCTATCTGAAGGCATTGTGGAGCCGTTGATGGGATCTTGGCTTTTGGTAAGAAGAGGTTGAGGATATCGCCTCGCTCCCACACCCGGTGTGACACTCCTATCTCCTGCAAGTTTCAACCCGCCAGCCAGTACGCCGGCCATTGCAACTGACTAGCGTAGCAGTACGCCTTCAAATCAGGTACTCCCAGTCCGCCCCTCCCTGTGCCCAGTTGTAATTTTGCTAGGCTAATTCTTCTGCGTCCCATCTCCAAATCAGTTCCGTCATTAAAGAGTTCAGCGTTTTAAAAATCCATCCTGGTAACAAGACAGGCAGGTTGGTGAAGTAATAGAGCAGCTTTGGCAAATAAATAGTTATGGCGACTCTTGCAGCCACCAACAGGGGGAGCAAGGTCAAAAATTTCACCTGCGCCCTAAGGGCAGCCACAGCTCGGGCCAAGTTGCCATCTAGTAAATCTGCTTTATTACGATAAACCTGTACCCCCAAGTATCTAAAAGTGTCAGGTGCTATATTAAACTCCCTGCGACCAAAAGGCAATTGTCCAGTATGTGCAGGGCCATCAAAAAAATAACCATAAGATTTATCAGCATTAATCGTGAGACCCGAGAACTCCTGAAAGGAGTCGAAAACTGTAGGCAGGGGCTCGAGATCCATATCCATGTCCTTAATGTATAAAATAATGTCGTCGGCGTATGCAGAGACAATATGTGTCATTGAGCCTCTTACTGTACCCAGGCACCCGGACAAGGAGTTGAACCAGTGCAAAAGGGGCTCCAGCACCAGTATAAACAGCAGGGGCGACAGTGGGCACCCTTGTCTGGTATTTATGGCTACCGTGTATTGGGAAGATATATGCTGTCCTGTTTGTGCGCGAGCTGTGGGATGCATCTATAAGAGCCGCACCCAGGCAATATATTCATCCGGTATGTCAAACCTAGCGAGGGTATAAAACATAGTCCCAGTGTAGCGAGTCGAATGCCTGTTTTAGGTCAGGTGATATGCACCCCTCCTTCGTTCCTGAGTTAGGTGTACCCGCCATAATCTGGTGCAGCCATCTGATATTAAGCGCCGTGCTTCTCCCCGGAACGAATTCGCACTGATCAATGTGTATCAACTTTGGAATTAGCTGACTCAATCTATTGGCCAGTATTTTACTCAGAATCTTGTAATCTGAGTTGAGTAGGGATAAGAGTCTATACCCGGACATGTCTGATTCGTCTCTCACAGGTTTCAACAAGAAGACCGCAGTTGCTTGTAGCATAGTGTAGGGGAGCACTCCCGCCTTTAACGACGCCTGATATAAACATTCCAGGTGTGGACCAACAAATCCGGAATATTGTGTATAAAATTCAGCAGGCAGACCATCATTGCCAGGGGGTTTACCGTGTGGTAAATCTTTGATCGCCTGTCTATTTCTGATCCAGATATTGGTCTCGCTAAGTCATCGCGCTGTTGTTGCGTGAGTTGTGGCACTTGTAGTCCTTCAAAGTTGGGCCTAAAGTCAGTGTCAATGTGACCCGTCGGTTGTCCGTATAAGTGTTCATAATATACCCTGAACGCCATGTTAATTCCCAGTTTTGTGGTGATTCCGCCCCTAATGTCGCAAATCTCCAAAATGGGGGATGGTATGGGAGCATCTTTAACAGGTTTAGCTAGTAAGGGCCCCGCCCTGTCTGCCTGTGTATGCTGTTTCTGTGTGTTGAATTTAAAATCTATTACCCTCAGTTCCTCCGTGAGTTCTGCATATTGTATGTTTGCCTCCCACAGTTGTGTTAGTTGTTCATTTGTCCCTGACAATTCTCCTTCCAAAGCGTGCAGTTTGCCCTCTATTTGCGCTAGTCGGTCTACAAGTGTGTGTGTCTGGCTCACAATTTTGCGCCTATTGCTACTCCTCATATAACTGTCTTGAATGCATCCCATTCTAGTTGTCGTGTACTAGCTGACCCTGTATTCTCTGAGAAATAATTAACAATCGCCTCTGAGAGTGTGCTACGAAAGATCTGGTCCTCTAATAGTTGGGGTTGCAGTCTCCAGGTCGGTATCGGGGTCGGAATCCTACCCCACTGCGGAGACAACTCCACTGGGTTGTGGTTTGACAATGTTTTGCCTAGGTGCAATACACTGTCAATAGAGGCGAGCAACGTCCCTAATCAGAAAAGTCTGTCTATCCTAGTATGTAGCCGATGTGGTGGCGAATAGAAGGAATATTCCTTATTGTCCGGGTTTTTCACCCGCCAGGTGTCATGTAACCCCCAATCCCCAGCCCATCTTTTGAGTGCATCTGCCTGCTTCTGACTCTTGGTCCTGTGCAGCAGGGGTGTGACCTGTCCAGATCTATATCTAACACTGCATTGAAGTAACCCCCTAACACCTATAGATAGTCAGTCCACTCCGATAACGTCGCGCTAAGCATCTCTAGGTACCTATTTTTTTGTTCTGTGTTCGGGGCATATAGACTCCCGATGACAAATGTGTATCCCATCCAATAGGCCATGGAGCAGGACGTACCTTCCGTGAAGGTCTACTCTCTGCTCCAGCAATTTAAAAGGGACAGTGTTACCCTTCCAAACCACCACCCCCGAGCAAATGCGGAGTAAGTCGTGAAGAACAGTTGACCCCTCCATTTTGTCGCCAGTTTGATCTGCTTCATCATGGTTCAGATGTGTTTCTTGAATTAAGGCCACATCTATCCGCCTTCTGTTTAGTTGTGTCAAAATACTATGCCTCTTATGTACCGACCCCATGCCTCTCACATTCCAGGTGCAATATTTATATTTATTATGGATCGACATTTTGAAATCGGGGTGAGGTGGTCCTAGTACATGCAAATTCCTAAGCCCACATGGATAACATGGGTGTAAGGGCTGAGCCAGCATTCCCCTCTAACTTCCCAAACATCAGATTCCTCCAAACAACAATGGAGGACCAAACATGAAACACAAGCCCAACATGGACTACCAACAATAAACTCCATAGTGCCGTCGCTGTGGGGGTGATAGTGATAACAGTCCGTTTACAAACAGGCATTGTACTTCGTAACAAAATAATTAACTCTGCAGTTTTGTGCGCTACCCCATACAGTCCCAAACATCTGGACCCTCCTCCATGAGTTTACAATATCAAAACAGTATATAGAGTGTCATATACGTTACCACTCCCGACCATCTCCATGCTACAGTTCTAGTATTCTATGGCCATTTGTGCAGTAATTGAAGGGAACTGTGTAAGGCTAGATTCAGAGTGCACCGTCTCTGCATCCGATGATTGTAGCAAAAAATCTTTAGTCTGGGCATCATGCTCGGCCAGTGCCGCCGCCGTATGAAGGCCTCCATTTTGACTGTTCGTAATTTGCTCTGGTGTTGGTCCATTGTTCGATGCTTCCGCTTTTCTTCTGTTGTCTGCCATATGGTTCTCTGGGTGCCACGGTGTAAGCCTCCGGCCTGATTGACCTGATGGCAGCAAGGTCTGTGAGGTTGACTGTGTAAATGTTATTCTAACCAATCCGCTGCTTCCTCCGCACTGTCCAAAAATATGGATTTTTGCACATAGATGACCTGTGTCGTACCAAGAAGAGCAGCACATATTTCAGATTCCGTGCTCTCAGTTTCTTCTTTATGTCCAAGTAGGTGGCTCTGGATTTTTGTACCGCCAAGGTGAAATCCGGGTAGAGGGAAATTGTTTTATTTTCTAAGCATATAGGGGCATTCTCCCTCGCTGCTCTCAGTATCGTATCACGATCCTTATAGTTCAGAATACATGCTAATAATGGTCTTGGTGGTGCGCCTGGCTGAGGCGGTCTCGGCGGTACTCTGGGTGCCCTCTCCACACTGTAAAGGGTCGACAGTCCTTCTTTCGGCACATAGTCTCACAGCCAGTTTTCCACAAATTGAGTGGGATTCTATCCTTCGCTTCGCTCTGGAATACCAAGAATTCTGACATTATTACATCAGGACCGCCCCTCTGCATCATCCACCCTGTCTTGCAAGCCCCTTAACTGGTGTTGGAATTGTTCAAGTTGTGAGGAATGCATGGTCTGCTGCGATATCAAGTAGTCTAGAGCTATCTTATTAGACTTCACCTTGTATGCTAGTTTCCTATGGTACGCTGCAGCAAATCTAGGCTAGTGGATAGCGCTCCCATTTGCGATTCAATCGTGGTACGTGAGTTACGGATCTCCTTCAATATCAAGTTTAGTTTGCCAGCATGTTGATAAATTCCCGTGGCGGGCACCACTTCATTGTCCAAGCTGCATGAGGAATCCCTATTAGGCGCAAAGTGGGCTTTGTCGCTGACCGCTGCGCTGGGCTATTTGCGTCTATTGCACCCTATATTATCACAACAGACTCGTGCATTCCGGAGCTCTAGAGTAACCCCAGTGTAATCTGCACAGAATATGTAGTCCTGTCGTTTCCACCCCTCACCAGCGATCCAGATCGCAGTCCCAGCCAGCAGGTTTTAGTATATGGTGCCTCTGAACCGCGCACACCACCAGTGTCCCTCACACAGTGCCTCTTTCTCACTGTATCTGATTCCGTGCAGCTTTTCACCTCAGCAATATCTTACTATTCTTCAGGAAAACACACCGCCTCCGCACTGTGCCTCATTCCATCATTCCGGTATTGACACGTACCTTCCAAGGCACTGTTTCAGGGGCTGCTCTCACATCCGCCGCACAATTGCCTACTCCTCAAGGCCAATAACCGCTGTGCAACCAACGCTGCATACACGCAAGCAGAAACAGCTGTGTCGTCTTCCCAGTTATTATTCCCACTCCAGTATATAGCAGGATGTCCAGCAGTTGTGTAGCAGTCTCCACACAATTTATGCCCTCCCCAAGTGCTTAGATGGTCTCCAGGCAATTCCCATCTCACAGCAGAGCAGGCGCCTCCAGTATGCCCCTTCCCTCCCCTGCCGTGGCAGATCCTGTGTATTATAGACCTCAAGTCTGTTGCTGGTGCTCACCAGGGGGGGTCCTCCCAGCAGTTGCACGCAGGTCCTCACTCTAGCAGCACGCCAGGACCTGCCCGGCGTTGTAGTCGAGGCATGCACTCAGCAGGAGGATACAGCTATACCAGTGTCCCTGGCCGCCATCTTGGGTCCGCCACACTTCCTGCCATCCTGAAGCCAATCACACTCGCCTCATCCTATCCGCTGCCTGTAGTCACCAGATTTTGCTGTTCCCTCCACAGACCTGGATCTCCTGGGTTCAGAGCGTGCTCCAGTGCCGTCTGCCTCATTCGGACCGCAGTGTTCCTGGTCACGTCCCGCCTTCTTCCTCACTTCTCTCTCCTCACTGTTAGGACGCCGGCTCGGGGCACCGCATCCGCAGCTCGTAGAGGTCGCAACTCACGTCCAGTGGTATGTACGTTTTACTTCAATGAGGGTCCAGGTAGTGACAGGATGAAGTGTCTAGTGTCTGGGCTTTGGGATGGAGATCCTCTAGCTCCCGTCCTCCATAGTCAGCGGTTGGCCACGCCCCCTCTTGCACCCATGTTCATTAAAGGTAGTAGGGCAGCATCAGTGAGAAATTGTTGAGGACTGCTTGACACTTCACTGTGGGACTCATCTGCAGGGTGAGTATACTCAACTTCTGCGTTGGAAGAGGATGGAGACAAAACAAGCAAAAGGTCAATAGTAGTTTCCATCCCATCATCAGCGATACGAAGATTAGTCAAAGAGGTTGGATGCACCGGATTCAAAGAGATAGCGTTGCACGAAACTGCAGGATTTACACTATTCAGAAATGGCCAGATGGTGTAGTTTGACATTGTCCACTGAAATGTGTCTGTTGTCTTTGCGACCAGGCAAAGGTGGTAGGTAGAATTACTGTACGAGTACCCTTCAATCCAAGTACTGGAACCGGTGTACGATAAGGGAACCAAATTCTTTTTTGTTTTCCAGCTTTTCTCGTACCAGATTTCTAATCTTAGGAAGCCAGCTGTCACGAGTCTTTGGTAGGTCCTGTAACATAGTAGAATTATTAGTTACGTTAAAAGTTGCAGCAGCCGCCACAATGTCGGGCACAAACATTTTAAGGACAAAGAACATTTTGTATGGGCTCCACCTACCCAGAGATCTCCTGGGAGGTTATTGAGTGCACGCTGAACTGAATACAAATGGGCCAGCCAGTTACTGCCAGTATATAAGACCCTAGCTGTCAAAGACTGCTTTAAGTTATGGTTCATTCACTCCACTGTAGAATTGCCCTCAGGCCTGTATGGAGACTAAAACTGCACCAGCAACCCCATCGACTTCATCGCGTTATTGTATGCCTTAGAGGCGAACGCTGGACCTTGATCTGAATTGAAGGTGCCACAGGCAAACATCCTGACAAATACATGCAAGTCTCTAATGACATTTCAAGCGTCAGCACTGCTTTGTGGCCAAACCCAAGGGGATCTAAAGTACAAATCAACTGCAACAAAAATGTATTTATATGCAGTATCAAAAGACAATGGACTTTAGTGATCAAGATTAAGCATGGGCGAAATTTGCGATTTCGCGTTCCGTGAATTTGCGGATTTACTCGCTAAATCGCAAAAAAATCTGCGAATTTTCCAGCGAAATCGCAGATTTTTTTGTGATTTGCCCTGGAGTACTTTCTACTGGCTAATCCAGTAAGTGCTCCCTCATTGGGTAAATGTATTGTTCTTTTACTACACTGCAGCTGCGTAAAGGGCCAGAAGATGTGTCTCCAGTGACCATGTGTGCCTGTAACACAGGCACAGGCACACATGGTCACTGGAGACACATCATCTGGCCCTTTACTCAGCTACAGTGTAGTAAAAGCACTAGGGGGCAGATTAAAAGCTGCTTGTGCCTCTTTTGCGCAAGAGATGCGTCACGTTGTAAAGCCCTGCGCCATCAGGAGGCGTTCCGGCGCAGGGGAGGGCGTTCCTGCGCAGGAACGCCTCCTAAAAGTGGTTGAGTGAAATCTACAAGATTTCACTCAGTCACTTTTAGGCCAATGCTGCGTCAAAACCCTGCGCCTGCTTGAAGCAGGCGCAAGGCTTGATGCAGCATTGGGGAGATACGGCCCCCCAGAGCATTGCTGGAGCTGCGTCGCGCTTGCGACGCAGCTCCAGCAATGTGCTGCTTTTACGGCACAGACGCATCTGTGCCGTTTTTGCCCCATGGTGGCGGAGCTGCGGCGCACAATAACTGGCGCATCCCTGGGGATGCGCCAGTTATTGTAAATCTGCCCCTATACATTTAGCCAACGACGGAGCACTTACTGATTAGACAGTAGAAAGTACTCCAGTTGAGTAGAGGTATTGAACAAAACGGTGGCATCTTCGTGGACAAACATGCAGGGCGGGATTCATTCTGCCGCCTGTTAGACTTGTTTTTTGTGCCCTTCTGCCCTCTGTTAGACTTGTTTTTCCCTTGTTTTTTTGCCATTCTGCCCTCTGTTAGACTTGTTTTCCCTTGTTTTTCTGCCTTTCTGTCCCCTGTTAGACTTGTTTTTTGTGCCCTTCTGCCCTCTGTTAGACTCATTTTTCCCTTGTTTTTCTGCCCTGCTGCCCTCTGTTAGACTCGTTTTTTGTGCCCTTCTGCCCTCTGTTAGACTCATTTTTGTGCCTTTCTGCCCCCTGCTAGACTAGTTTTTTGTGCACTTCTGCCCTCTGTTAGACTCGTTTTCCCCTTGTTTTTCTGCCCTTCAGTCCTCTGCTAGACTGTTTTTTGCGCCCTTCTGCTCTCTGTTAGACTTGTTTTTCCCTTGTTTTTCTGCCCTTCTGCCCTTTGTTAGACTGCTTTTTGTGCCTTTCTGCCCTCTGCATCTCCACATCATCACTCAGCGCTACCCCTGCACCACTCAGCACCACCACATTATCACTCAGCACCACCACATTATCACTCAGCACCACCACAGCACCACTAATGACCACCACAGCATCACTCAGCACCACCACATTATCACTCAGCACCACCACAGCACCACTCAGCACCACCACAGCATCACTCAGCACCACCACAGCACCATCAGCACCACCACAGCACCACTAAGCGCCACTACAGCATCACTCAGCGCCACCACATTATCACTCAGCACCACCACAGCACCACTCAGCACCACCACAGCACCACTCAGCACCATCACAGCAACACCCAGCGCCTCCAGAGCATCACTCAGCACCACCACAGCATCACTTAGCACCACCACATTATCACTCGGCACCACAACAGCACCACTCAGCACCACCACAGCATCACTCAGAACCACCACAGCACCACTCAGCACTACTCCAGCATCACTCATCACCATCCCAGTATCACTCAGCACCACCCCAGCACCACTCAGCATCACCACACCACCACAACAGCACCACTCAGCACCACCCCAGCATCAATCTGCGTAACCATTTAACAACAACTGGTTTAAATATGTTCTCTCAATGTTTCAAGCTTTATTACAAATGTCACAAAAAGATGTTAATATTTCACTTCTGTTCTTGGTTTTTTGTCACAATAAAATACACTGAACATAATCTTCACAAAAGTTATTTACAAAAGTTTAAGCTATTGCCATTATAAATTAAAATCACTTTTATTTAAGTATTAATTATTTAAAAAAAATAAAAGCCATTGTAATTTGTAATATCAATACATCTAAGTCACGTAAATGCAAAATATGTTGCATTGCAAATGCTATAGGTGTCACATTTGCGAAAGTTATAACTATTGGCATTGTAAATGACAAAGCGATTAATTTAGCTATTTTCAAAACCAACACATAAATAAAAAAAATTGTCATTTACAAGACCAATAGCTCAAACTTTTCTAATGCGAGACCTATTGCATTGCAAATGCTTGTTTTTATATCTGTCAGTGCTTCCTGTTGAGGTTTAATTTTCGTGACAGGCGCCTCATTGCCTTCTTGTAACTTTTCTCTGCCCCTGCTTCAAGGGTCAGAGCAGGGTCAGAGAATAGTTGCAAGTAGGCAACGAGGCGCCAGGAAGAACTTACAGGCTTACAGTAGCAGGTGTCCAAGTTGAAGTTAATTTCTTTGTAACCCTTTTGTAAAAGGTTACAAAAAATTATCTTCAACTTTTGCACCTGCTGCTGTAACCCTGTAAGTGCTTGGCTGAAAATTCGTCCCGCTAATTCGCGGATTTTAGCGCAATTTCGCGAGATTCGCAGATCGCGAAATCGCGGAAAATCCGCAAATACCGCGCGTAGAACGAATTTTCAGCCCATGCTTAATCAAGATACACACTGCCAAATGGCTGATTGGAAATACATAGCTGTGTTTGTGTTGGGCATGAGACCATAAACGGTTTGATTTGCTGACATATGTCACACTAAAGTACATAATTACGGGTCTGTTTATGTAAACCACACCACCAGTAATGTTGCTGTGAAATAGAGACATTGGCAGACACTCTGGCATGTGCAGATGGCATGCTTTCATGTCTGGCTATGATCAAACCAAGTATGCGGTCCATGTTGGGAATCAGCTGATCCTCAACTGACGGAATTTTAGCATAAGGAACCTGTTTGCTTGAGAAATTATAAGAATACTTTGAAGGGAAGCCCTGCAGAGCAGTTCCATCCTTCGCAGCAGCTACAGCTGCCAAAATGTCATTTTCTGTCTTAGTCATGGACCTTGTAACTGCTGCAACAGAACACATGGCTACTGCAAATTTGGCTGCCTCGTCAGCCAAGGAATTACCAACAGCATGTGCTCCCACACACTGATGGCCAAGACTATGTATAACCTGTGTGAGTGGCAGACGTTTTTTAAGTTCAGACACTCGAAACCAAAGCGTTTAATGCTTTATTGCACTGCCTTTAGAGTAATTTTGAGACCAAAAGACTGAACACAGTAGTAAGAATCGCATACAATAAGAGTATTCACATTAGGATCAGCGAACTCGAGAGCTAGAACAAGCGCACTCAGCTCTCTGCCAATTGCACTGTACAGTCCCCAAGTGCCTGAGAATGCACTATGAAAGACTTAAATTCTCTATTTACAAATGAACGATCCACAATAGCGCAAGCCACTGAATAAGCATGTTTGGAACCGATGGCCGGTTGAGCCGAGCCATCGGTATAAATTATACAT